>NW_008691218.1:1911-3112 GCF_000695815.1 Acanthisitta chloris | reverse complement strand
AAAGGACTCCCTGGGATACCCCAGGAGTGTCTCCTGCCCACCAGCTCCCCAAATACCCCTGGGGGGACCCCCCAAACCCACAGGTACCACAACAGCTCTCACCGTCAGGTTCTCAAACTTCCGAAACAGGTTCTTGAATTTCCCTGGGAGCTTCTGGAAGACAAAAAAAAAAAAAAGGGCCATGAGCATCCAGAGAGGGTCTGGGAGCACTTGGGGGTGTCTGGGAGGACCTGGAGGGTGTCCAGGAGCATTTGGAGGAGTCTGGGAGGACCTGGGGATGCCTGGGAGCACCCAAAGGGGTCAGGAGGCACTTGGGGGTGAGTCCAGGAGCACCCAGCAAGGATCTAGGAATATCCAGGGGAGAGCATAAACATCCAAAGGGGCTTGAGAGCACCCAAAGGTGTCAGGGAGCATCCCGGGGAGGTCTGTGGGGGAAGGGTCTGGGAGCAGCCACGGGGGCTGGGAAGGCCCCAGGAAGGTCTGAGAGCATCCAGGGAGGATGTGGGAGCACCCAGAGTCGTCCTGGGACCACTGAGTGGGGTGTGTAGAAGCTCCTGGAGGGTTCCAGGAGCATCCAGGGGGGTCCAGGAGCACCCAGGGGAGGACACGAGCATCCAGAGCATCCTGAGAGCATCCAGGAAGGGTTCTGGGAGCTCCCAGAGGAGTCCTGGGAGCGTTGCAAAGGGGTGTGTGGGAGTTCCTGGGGGGTTCTGGAAGCACCCAGGAGGTCCAGAAGCATCCACAGGGTCCTGGGACCACCGTGGGGGGTGTCAGAGCCCCCCGAGTCCCCCTTACCTCCCAGGTGAGGCGCAGGCGGCTGATGGCAGCGTTGTTGAGGCCGATGACGATGGCATAGAATGAGAGCATGTCCTGGTTCTGCTTACAGCTGCAGGGGGCAGAGGGTCAGGGCTGGGCTGAGGACCCTCAGGGACCCCCCCAGAACCCTCCCCTCAGCCCCCCACTCACATGGCAGCGATCTTGATGAGTTTCTTGAGCAGGTGAGCTCTCTTGCCCAGCGCCTCGCAGAGCAGCAGCTCCGTGCCCACCCAGTGCTGCACCTCACTGCAGCGCTGCAGCAGCAGCTCCAGGTTGGCTGTCTCCCTCCGGCCTCTCTCCCCGTGGAACACGTAATCCACGAACTCCAGCTGCAGGGGCAAACGCACGTGGCACCACAGGCCCCCTGGCCACACTGCAGGCACGC
>NW_008691218.1:1623-1882 GCF_000695815.1 Acanthisitta chloris | reverse complement strand
TCGTGGATGCAGCGGAAAAGCTCCCAGTGGAAGGCTGTGAGGTGGTTGGCGATGTCCTCTGGCTCTGCACGGTGGATCTCTGTGTCCCCTGGGACCACCTGGATCTCTTCGGGCAGGGGCACCTGAGAGGGATATGGGGAAGGGACAATCAGGGGGTGGTCACGGTACCAGGGCTGGGTAGGTGGGGGTCCCTGGCAGAAGGATCCCTGGAAGATGGATCTGTGGGAAGGAGTCTGTCAGGATGGTCCCTGGCAGGGCA
>NW_008691218.1:965-1486 GCF_000695815.1 Acanthisitta chloris | reverse complement strand
CTGTAAGAAGGGTCACAGGGAAGGAGTCTCTGTCAGGATGGTCCCTGGAAGGAAGTTCTCTGGAAGAAGGATTCCTGGGAGGGGGTGCCTGCTAGGAGGGTCCCTGACAGGAGGATCCCTGGGAGAAGGATCCCTGGCAGAAGGAGTCTCTGTCCCTGGGGTGCCTGGAAGGAGGATCACTGGAAGAAGGATCCCCAGGAGAGGATCCCTGGGAGGAGGGTCCCTGGGAGGATGATCTCTGGTAGAAGGATCCCTGGCAGGATTCCTGGCAGGGGGTCTCTGTCCCTGGGGTCCCTGGAAGAAGGATCCCCAGGAGAGGGTCCCTGGCAGGAGAGTCCTTGGCAGAGTGTCTCCCCACGGTGCTCACCAGGGAGTCGAAGGTGTCCCTGGTGCAGGCGAAGAGGTGGCTGTTGATGCCCAGGGTGGTGAACACACACTCCTCGTTGGGCTGCAGCACAGTTTTCTCTGCCGAGGGCATAGGCAGGGGGGGGGAAGCACCAGCCGGGACCCCCCACCCTGCC
>NW_008691218.1:0-838 GCF_000695815.1 Acanthisitta chloris | reverse complement strand
AGGCCGAGAGGCGACTGCGGATGGTGACGTAGGAGTGGTCGGGCATGTACACACGGCAGAAAACTGGGGATGGAGGGGAGGGAGGTCAGTGCCAGGCACCCCCACACCTCCCCGGGCACTGCCCGCCGGGGAAACTGAGGCACGGAGCTGGCACGGAGCACACACAGCTCGGTGCAGCATCCAGCAGGTCACAGAGGGGACCCCAGACCATCCCCCAGACCCCCACCCTGGTCACTCACTCTCGTCAGAGCCCCGGAATGCCACCCGAGTCTGCAGGCAGGAGTCGATGCGGCGAAAGTGCCTGTTTCCTGCTTGTTCGGGGGGGGAGTCTCGTCGGCCACCCTGGGGGCACAGGGCAGGGGCAGCGTCAGGCAGGGCCCTGGCACCCCAGGGGCTGCACCCTGAGGGCTGCTGGGTGGCCTGGCAGCCCCCACCAGGAGACTGGGCACAAGGAGGGCACTGGGGTGTGGTGAGGGTGGGCACAGAGTGCTGTGAAAGGGCACAAGGGTGGGCACGAGGGTGCAGTGGGGAGGGGTCCAAGTCTGAGCGTGGGGAGGGCATGAGGGTGGCACGAAGGTGGGTGTGAAGGTGCAATCGGGAGGGCACCAGGGTGGGCTGATAATGACCCTCTCAGCCCCTGGGAGTGTTCCCAAGAATCACAACTCCTTGTCCTTCCTGGAGACTCCCTGACCCACAAGGAACACCAGGACCCCCTGACCCCCAGGGACCCCTAACCCATGAGGAACCCCAGGACTCCCTGCCCTTCCCAGGAACCTCCTGACCCCCAGGGACTCCCAGGACTCCCTGCCCTTCCCAGGGACCTCCTGACCCACAGGGA
>NW_008691217.1:0-299 GCF_000695815.1 Acanthisitta chloris | reverse complement strand
GTGGAGGGCAAATGTGGGTGTTGCAGCCTCGTGGGTGTCATGGTCATGAGTGACACGGGGGCATCGATGCTGCCCTGGGGCTGAACTTGCCTCCTCCTGGTGCTTCAGCGCGGCTCTTAATTCCCCTTAATTAATTAGAGCCGGTCACGCCCCACCTCCTCAACCCTGCTGCTCTGCCAGGGATGCAGCTTCTCATTGCCTTGTCTCCGAGGACCCCCACCCGGAGGGAAGGAACGTGAGGCCGCACCCAAAAGGGGCCAGGATCCCACTCGGGATCCCCCCGAGGGAAAGGACCTGCG
>NW_008691216.1:691-4052 GCF_000695815.1 Acanthisitta chloris | reverse complement strand
CTGGGGTCTCGCCGGGAAGCTCTTGGGGCTCCGGTGCTGGAGTAGGCTCCTGGGGGGGACACGGGGGCTGTGTGCTTCAGGGGGGCTTCTGCACCGGTTTCTTGGGGATCTTCCCAAAAGGCTGCACTGAGTGGGGGTCCCAGGGGTGTCCCCTGAAGGCTGCTTCTGCTGCTGGTGCTAATCTGCAGCTGGAGGAGAAAGAGAGGTACAGGGGGTGACTTCCCCTCTTTCAATTATGGGTATAAACTGAAAGAGGGAAATTTAGATTAGATATTAGGGAGAAGTTTTTTTCTGTGAGGCTGGTGACCCAGGGATGTGGTGGCTGCTCCAACCCTGTCAGTATTCAAAGCCAGGTTGGCTAAAGCCTTGAACAAGCTGCTCTGGTGAGAGGTGTCCCTGCCCAGGGACTAGATGATCTTGTAGATCCAACCCAACCCCTCAACATGCTATGATACTATGATGCCCCCCAGCATCCCAGTCCCCTCCCTCTGGGTCCCAAGGCTGCCTCAGCACCACCCAAGCCCCTGCCCAGGGGTGATGTGGGTGCCACAGGTTGGGATCTCCATGGTTTCGCTCATCTGTGCTGACTATCCCAGGCTCTGCCTGTGCCAGCCAGAGTGAAACCCGTGTCAGGACTGCAGGCAGGGCTTCTCCATCCTGACCTACTCCTTTCCACAGCAGCTTCCCAGCTGGAGCAGGTCTGAGATCACTCACCATCCTCCTCCCAGCCCTCTGCCACTCCGGCCAGCTCGTAGTGCTTCTTGCGCAGCTCCCCTAGCTTCTGCCGCTCCTTCTGCAGCTGGTTCTCCAGCTCCAGCACCCGCACCTGGGGGCATCACACAGGACATGGCCACTCTGGCACAGGGCCTAGAACCTCTCTTTCACACCCAATATTCCCCCAATATTGAGCCCAAAGATCACCAAGGTACACGAGCAGGTGTGTTTCCCAAAGCACGTGGGAACGTCCTACCTGTGAGTCCATCTCTTGACGCTTGATCTGGGTGAGTGTCATGCTCGAGAAGTCCATGCTGTCTGCAGAGAAAGACACCACCAGCCCCCCTCAAGCTCCACTCCTCTCAGACCCCCTAGCAGCTCCCATGCTGCTGGAAGGGTCTGGGACCACAGGATCTGCAGGCAGGGAGTGAGGGGCAGATGCAGGCAGAGCCCACCAGGGTACAGCCAACTCAGGGTGGTGAATGTGAAGGGCAGAACTTTTGGGGCAGGTTTGTGCTCCAAGCATTAGGACCAGATGAAACAGCCTCAAGCTGTGCCAGGAGAGGTTTAAACTGAGTATTAGGGAAAATTTCATAATGGAAAGGGTGGTCAGGCAATGGCACAGGCCGTCCAGTGCAGTGGTGGAGTCGCCATCCCTGGAGGGATTTAAAAGATGTGTGGATGTGGCACTTGGGGACACTAGTGGTAGCCTTGGCAGTGCTGGGATAACAGTTGCACTCAACGGTCCTAGAAATGTTTTCCAGCATAAGTGATTCCACGATTCTATGATCCCTGCAGCCCCACACTTACCCTTCTCCTCCACCTGTGACTTCCCAGCCTTGGTGGAGGCCACCACGCCAGCTGTGGCCTGGTTGACACCCCGGGAAGCTTGCTGGAGCTTGCAGAGGTTGGCGCTGTCTTTGTCTGCCTTCACCTGTCAGGATAGCAAGGAGAGGTCACTTACAGACCAGCAGAAGACACAGCAGAAGACCAGCCCCACAAGTTGGGTCCCCCCAAACCATGGGCAGGGGAGCAGCCTTGCTCCTACCTTGGAAGCTGCCACCAGCTGAGCAGTGCTGTTTTTCATCAGCTCCTCGAATGTCCCTTTGCCTTGCACCACCAGGTCAGCAGCATCGCTGCAGGAGGGCAGAGAGGGGCTGGAGCATCATCCTGCCACCCCTGTGACCCCTCCCTGTGGGGACAGCAGGACCCTCTCCCTCTCCAGTGACAGTGACACTTACACCATGACAGTGGCACCCCAGCCCACGGCCTTGGAGGCGGAGATGAGGCCCTCGGTCCAGCGGGAATTCTTGGCGTAGAACTCCTTGGGGGATGCTGCACCCTGCCAGCAGGAAAGGCACGGTTGGGGACGGGACACCCACACCCCTGTTCTCAGGGGAATGCAGGAGGTCAGGATGCCATTTAGGATGTGTGTGGGAGCCGGGAAGACACCAAACTTAGGAGGTTTCCTACTGGGAAGGGAGACCAGGAATCTCTGTGATGCCCTGGGGACCACAGCCAGGGTGAGACCCCAGGGCTGGGGAAGGAGCTCCTGGCAGCTGGTGGGGAAGCCCCAGTGGGCCACGGGTTGGAGTAGCACATCCCCAGGGAGTGCACAGTGACCTCTGGCTAGTCATGCACCTCTGCCCTCACCCCTGCCTGCATCCCTGCCTGCACCCAGCTCACCCGTCCACTGTCCACAATCTCTCTCTGGAGGTCCTTGGAGGCCAGGACGAGGATGTGGATGGCCTGCATGAGGCCTGTGCAGGAGCCCAGGATCCTGCAAGACAAACCCCACTGAGCCCCACTTGTGCAAGCACTCTGTCCACAGCACTGGTCCCCATCCTTCCTGCCCAGCTCTCTCCAGAGCCCTGGCCACCACTCACCTCTCGTTCACTTCCAGTTTGACCCCAGTGTCACCAGCCCGTGCTTTGCTCAGCATCTCCTGGTAGAGGGGAGAGAGGCTGTGCTGAGCCCCATGCACCACCCCAGCCTCATGCCAGTGGTCCTGGCAGGGCTGGCACAGCACCCATGGGTGCCTCAGGGCACACGGTGACCCTCACCTCGATGCGGGCGGACGCAGTTTCGATGGCTGCTGCTGTCGCTGCCATCTCCTTGTCCACCAGGTCACCCAGCTCCTCCTGCTTGACATCCAGCCCTCTGGGACGCAGCTCCTGCGGATGGAAGGGGATGAAAGGGAATGTTCAGGAGTGGCACAGCCCCTCTAGGGGTGCCCTGATCCTGTCCCATCAGCCCTCTTAAGGCACCCACCTCCCCGATAGCGCTGATCCGGCCCAGGCAGGCTGTCACCAGGCTGCAGTCAGCACCTGCCACTGTCCCTGGGTCTTGCTGCAGGGCGCTGAGGTAGCTCACAGCCTCACTGCCACACTGCTTGCACAGCTCCAGCAGACCTGCACAGGCAGCATGGGAAGCCAAGGGGGACACATACGGGGGTGGAGAAGGTCCTTCCCCACCCCAGCATCCTGCCTGTACTGGCCCTTTCCCATCCTGGTTCCTGCCTGTTTCAGGGTTCTACATGCCCCTGTATCCTGCCTGCCCTGGTCCTTGCCCATTCCAGGATCCTACTTGTCCCAGCATCCTATCCACCTGGTACCTTGGCCAATTCCCACACAGTCTCATGCATGCC
>NW_008691216.1:313-555 GCF_000695815.1 Acanthisitta chloris | reverse complement strand
TGACCCAACATCCTGTCCACGCAGTGCCCTGCCTGCCCCAACCCCTGTGCACCCCAGCACCCTGCTTGCCCTGGCCCACCCCAGCCTGTACCCACCCTGATCCCCTGCCCATGGGGCAGCACTCACGGTCAGCAGGCTCCACGGGGGCCACGTGGGAGGTCGCACTGCCCTGCAGGAGGGGGTCACTGACCAGGTGGGCGAAGAGGGCCAGGCAGGGCAGGCAGGAGCCCCCCGCTCGTGCC
>NW_008691216.1:0-243 GCF_000695815.1 Acanthisitta chloris | reverse complement strand
CCCCAGCCCTGCATGCCAGAGCTGCCCCTGTGCCCACCCTGCCCAGGGCTGCCAGCTCTCACCTGCACCATCAGAAAGGTACTTGCTGTGTGCATCCCGCAAACGCTCCACGCACTCGGAGGCTGCCAGTGTCTGGGACAGGAGGCAATCTGCAGGCAGACAGCAGGCAGGGCTCAGCCAGGAGAACAGGGAAGACGTGGATAACACCAGGTTTGGGGAGCACCTCACCTGCTGAGCCAGTGC
>NW_008691215.1:50410-74098 GCF_000695815.1 Acanthisitta chloris | reverse complement strand
CGTGAGAAACCCCCCAAACAGCAATTCCTTCCACTGCTTCTTTTAATTTATCTGTTTATTTATCCACATTTCGAAGCGGAATAAGGTGACGCCAGAGAGGCAGCAGCGTGAAAGAGGAGGCTGAATTTCATTCAGTTCAGGATGAGATGAGTTCAAGGAGAAACGCAGATGTCAGACGTTAGTGTCCTCCCTAAGTCTGCAGCTTCCAAACGGGCCCTGTTTGAACCAGGTGACCTCCAGCAACTCTGCATACAAGCTAAAGGAGGCTTTGCTCCTGTGCTGGGCTCCTGGGGACACTTTTTAATAGCGTGAAGTGCCCAGCTAGTGCTCAGAGCAGCGTCCACGATGAATACAAATGCACTGTGCAGCCAGCCCTCTGTGTGGTCCCAGCCAGTGATCTTTGCAAGTTTCACTTCAAATGCCTCTTTCTTCATCCATCTCAAACTCTGGCCAGCAACCACACAGTTAACCTGCCAGATGAAGTTCCCCACCAGATGAAAAGGAGCAGTGAAAATTATGGCTTCTTAAAGTATCCCTTAGGGCAAATAAAGGCAGCTTCCAGTAAAAGAGAGAGAGAGAGAGAGAGAGAGAGATTCCCTGGTCACATCCCATAAGGCTCTGCCACGTCCCTTTCACCTCTCAGCTGATGGCAATTTATACAGTCACGAAGTAGTGGCTGGTAGACCAGAAACTTACTGGGGCTGAGCCAGTGAGTTTGGACAGAGTAAATCAAATCCAGCAACCTATCTCAGGCTGTGAGGTACCACTCTAAGCTGTAAGGACTATCATGGGAAACAAATAGAAAAATGAAAGGCATAAACCAATTCTTCATGCTAGAAACTTAAAACAACGTGTCAACATTACCTTTTAGTCAACAGCTATACGAAACTGTGGGATTAATCTGTCCTGGCAGAACAGCTCATCCCATTCCTGGTCCATTCCCCACTGCCAGCTACAGCTGAGTCATTCCAGGGGCTTAAACATATCCCCCAACTCACTCCCACCCCCTCCTTTCATGATCAAAATGTAAATGGGTTCATAGATGCAAAGAGCAGCTGCTTAAATGCTTGGTCAATGGTGCTCTTGGGGATGTGGTAGGTACATACGAGACAGGCCAAACAGGCAGACTCTTGGTGCCATGCCAGGAGCACACGCTTGTTCTGGCCTACAAATGAGCATCTTTGCATGTGTGTGCACATGTAGTTGTACAGCTGGGTAGGGGACACCGTGGTCACTTGGGTGTTTTGGCAGGAAGGCAAATGTGTCCCCCATGGTTGAACTACAACAGCTGCAAGGTCAATGTTTCAAAGTATTTATATGTATAAACTGTAGCACCCAACAGAAATTTAGCACAATTACATTAGCAGAGGAGCTTGAAATGAGCAATTGAAGAAAATTTGTGTTGTATATCCAGAAGTTAATTGACAGGACAGACAGAGGCACAGATGTCACATCCGTACAGCACCACTTCAGCACCTTTCATCAGCATCAGCGTATTTCTATAATTTTTATTTTTGCTGTAAAGCAGTGATGTGTAGGAAGAAGGCAATCTAAGTCAATAGCAATAGCAATTAATAATGGATACTGTCCCAAGGAGTATCTGAAAGCCTTGGAAGGGAGTATTCCAAACAAGTGTTATTGCATCGCATTAAGACAGTGCACATTTAGGCATTGTTACAGAAAAAGAGGTCAAGGAACTTCTTTGGCCAATTTGGTATGCTTGGCTAACTTCATCCAGTTACATAATCACCTGTCCCCTAAAATTCCAGTAGGCTGAGTACCTTTACCTCTAACAGAAAAGCCATTTGAAGCGGTATGTGCGACATACTGGGCTCCATTTTGAACAAATGTACTCAGTTTACCAGATACAGTAGGTTTCATAGTATGATCTCATTTATGGCAACATTTGCTAGTTGCATTCCTCATAGGGAATGGTCATGTCTTTGCTATAAAACAGTATTTTCCCAGCCTTGAAGCCAAATATTTGTTTAAAGGTTAGAAAATGTTTGCCTAAGAACACACCTCTCTTCAGTGGTGATAGGAAACTGTGGCTGGGTAGCTGAACAGTTTTATTTACCAGCCTCCTTCAGTTTTCCATTTTTATGAATCACTCATTCTCCATTTTTAGAAGCCTCTCACACTTGGAGGCTTGCTGTGCTACAGAGAAAAGGAGGACTCTTTGCTGAACAGAGCCCACACTACTCATATAACTTGATTTTTTTCTGCCACAGGTTTTTGGAGGCATGGGCTGAGGAGAACAATGGCAGAGTGTCACAGCTGTGTGGCCAAAGTGTTCACGTTCTTGCTTCCAAAGCAAACATCTGGACAGCCTGAGTTTTAGCTACCATTATGGATGTCCTTATTTTAACTCAAAGCCCTTAACATACTTGATAACTTAATTAAAGAATTCTTTGGGATAGATGTGCAGAAAGGTATCGTAATATTCAGTTCTCTGACTTTGAGTTATTGTATTTACCATGATATCATATGTGAATGCATTTATGTCATTCCAGTTCCTTTCCAGAATATGCTATATCTGTTTTCACATTGTTTTCCCAGTCAAGGGTCAGGCTAGTCAAGGATTCATTGTGCTGAATTCAGTGTTCTGTACTGTATAACAGAAAGCACAGCATGCTTCAGCAAGGAGTGACTGAAATTGTGGAGCAGGCTGTTAGAGAACAGTCTTTTCACAGCAGAAATTTCATTCTACTGTGATCATCCATCTTCATAAAATATGAATCCAGTTAAGAAAGCATACTGCATCATCACATCACTCGTCCACCAGCTATGCTCAGTGATGGCTCCTTCCTGCTGGAGAAATCCAACTGCCAGCAGAGTTGAAGAAACTCACTGTTGGTAGATACTGGTGCTCTCTATCACACAAAACTCCCCTCTGAGCTACAGAAAACGCAAGCACAGGGTGACTGTCTACAAGGGTAGAAGAAGAGGCAGACATTCTAATCCACCACAGAACTGAGACAGAAACCACAGTTGTGTCCTGGTGTGCTAGAAAACCACAGAGAAAATTAGCAGTCTCTCTAACTGCTGCCTGGGGAGGTAGGACAACCTCCTTATCACATCACTAGGTTAGCAGCTTCTATAGCATAGTCCAGAGGCTGAGAAACTCCTCTCTTGTACATAACAAGTGTAAGGACCTCTCAAAGCTATGGGAATCACAGACATTTACTGCTAGGAGAAGTGAAATTGAAGTATATGTTAATGGCAGTCCAGTTTTCTCTGAGCTTTTTGGTTAACTAAAATACCCTCTAATTACTGCCACATTTCCAATGAAAAGCTGAAGTGCTCAAAACACTGGGAGTCAAGTTGGTGGTGGCAGGCTAGAGGAAGAGGGTGGCCTGAAGGCAGACAGTGACCAGAGGGGGACAACTGTACTCCAGTCTTTTTTCCAGTAAATGAAAATGGCAATAGACAAAAATAGTAGCTTCAGTGAAAAGCAATGGCTCACAACAATGCTGCAGTGCCCAGAGACTGCCCCATGCTGAGTGGCATAGGCCAAAGAGGAGATTTGACACTGAGGCTCTGTTGATGTAATCACTGAGCTCTAGTCTGTGAGTAGGAATGACTCTGGGGGAAGGGAAACACCCATGTTTGGCATTGCTACTAATATAAAGACTATAAAATAAGTACCAAAAATAATACTGAAGTGACTCATATACACAGGAAGTTTCAAGTTGACTGGAAGGATTTTTTTAATTTTTTTTTTCCTTCCAAGAAGAGTAGTCTCATGGCAAAATCACAAACTTTTTTTACACCAGTCTTGGAAGAAAATGTCCCTCCTCTCATTATGTTGAAGAACCTTAAGTTACCAGGCAATACTTGTCCTGACAAACCTGTTCTTCTATGGCATACCTGCAGCATGAGCTCACAGTACAGGGAACAGAGGAGGTGGTGGTGAGGAACAGTGGGATGAAATCAGGACAGTGTGGGAGGCAATAAACAGTTATGTGTGGAGAACATGAGACAGTATCAAAGCTTTGTCACCCTGACAGCTGAATGCTGAATAGCAATAGGTAACTGATTTGTCCCTTAGGATTTTTCTTCAAATTTGGCATGAGTATAAATTCAGTGGTTATAGCAAGTCTAAAGTCTGACTGATCAGTCCTAAGTTATGTGTACATGAAGAAAAATAGCCATAAATGTAAGGTTCTCTGAATTCACTTCCATTAAGGATGCCACATTTAACTGTTCCTTTGAATATTTTTTAAATGAAGCTGAGAAGTAGAATCCTTCATGATTTGCTCTGTTAAGTGAAGGCTGGAACATAATACATTTCCTGTCACAGGAGAAAATATATCTGAACAGTTGTTTCTGAACACTTGATTTATGAGCTTTTGCAAAAGTTTAAAGAAGGTTGGCTAGTGACTCTGAATGTCATGGCCCTGTGGGCAGGCAGGATGTGAAGTTGTAAGAATCACATCCTCACAGGCACCGACACAAATGTAGCTAAGTTGAAGAAGTCAGACAGGTTGCCATGTGTTCTGTTTCTGATGAGTGAGGTGTTCCATTTTGGCTAAATGGAATCATCTAGATCTGGGTCAAGTAATGTAAATCTTATAAAATTTGAAACAACATAACCTGACTTTATAGAAAAAAAAATCTCTGCAGAGAGGATTCTTTCCCATCTTAATGTTGCAGGAGGATGGAGATGCAATAGAAGAGTACTCGTACTTAGGTCTTTAAATTTTATCACCAAGCAAACTGGTAACAGTAGAAATATTGCCGTGGAATAAGAAGAGTTGGCAAATCTGTGTCCATGTTCATGCTGTTTCCAATATCCTGCCTGAGCTACTTGCAAGGGAGGGGAGAAGGCTTGAGATTTAGTGGCTTCTTAAAAAAAAAAAATTATGCTGTTAACGTAATGGTGCAATACTGTCCACAAAGGTTAAGACCACTGATCTGTGATAGCAAAGGAATGATTGTGCCTGGTTTGGAGCTATATTTAGGAGAAGGTTTACGTCATGGAGTAGTAATGTTTGGAATCAAGAAAGTTTATATGCATGGTCAGGCACAATTTCTTTCTTGAGTGAGTCATCCCTGTTCAGCATAAATGTAATTTTCCTTAGAGTTGCAGTAGGTATTCATATTTAACCAACAATCTTGGTGTCCAGGTAAAATAACTGATAGATAACTCTTTTATTAAGATAATCATTTTATGTCATGGAAAAATCATTTCATGTATACTTGCCATCAGGTTTACCAAATGTGTTATCCAAAAATGAACTTGGTTGCTCTAAGAGATACAGGTCCCATGGGGGTGAGGCTGCATATATGTACATAAATACATGTATCCATGTGTATGCATGTATGTTTTGTATAGTTGTATCTATAGCATGCTTCCTCAGACTTCCCACTGTTATCTTCTAAGCTGTGCCATATCTTGGTGGAAAGGTAATTACCTGTGATTTGTAGGATTGTGTTAATGTTAAAGGAATGTAATAGCTCAGAGAATTCAGGATGTCAACATGACCTTATTAGAGCATTATGTTAAATAAAATTGTTTTAAATAAAGTGACCTTGCCCTCCTAAGTCCTGCGGCAGTCACCCAGCAGAATTGGTCTTTTTAACCTCTTGTTCAAGTTGCTGAAAAGAAGAAAGAAAAATGGTTAGGATACTTAATACTTTGTACTGAAAATAAAGGTTCACAAAATACTTTATCTTCTATCTACTCTGTTGAATTTTTCGTACTTCCCCCTGCTTGGCAGCCTGCTGTTAAAGGTGGTTATGGCAGGAAATAGAAGAATGCAGTAGATGAGGTGGGCTCTAACAGCTGTGGATGTCCAAGTCTTGGTTTTGTCTCCAAGATGTTGTGCTGGTTCTTGGGCACCTAGGAAACAATAGTGTTAGCAAAGCCCACCAGCGTTCTCTGGGTCACTTTCAAAGCACACAGCCCCAGAAAGGGTTATGCACTAAATGGTCTGTCTGTAATTACTCTTTCCAGGAGTTTGGCTATATTTCCACAATTTCTGATTTTGGTTAACTGAGGCCCAGTCCCAATCTCTTAGTTTAGTGGTGCCATTGGGGAATATGGGCAGGTTCTTCTGCCTGTTTTAATTCAGTTTGTGTTGTCAGAGTTTGTGTACTTGTACAACCAATTTTATGCAGCAGACTGAGTTGAACGTGTTACAGTGGCAGATACAGACACAAACGTGGACCCAGCAGTGGTGACATTCACACTGACAGCTCATACACCCTCTTGCCCATTCATGGAAAGGTCACATTAACTTGTCAAAATAGCTTTCAGCTTCAGCTCCATTTGCCTCTGTGTTCCTGGGCCCCAGCATGTGTACACAGCACAGCACTGCTCTGCGAGGCCTCCCTGCCCTGTGAGTTCAGATGAACAGTGTGTGCACTTGGACTGCATGCACTGGGGTCAGTGTGCTGGCGCCTGCTCTGGCCACCGACTGCTCTTTGACTCTGCCTTGGGCGCCTGGGCTCTGGAGACTGGATATGTTTTTGAAGCTGTTGTCATTTATAACAGGGAATGTCTGCATGCCTGCCACAATCCTGGCCCAGATGAGACCTTGTGGAAACTACATATTGCCTCTGGGCCAAGATATTTTCCTAAGGTCTGGTGCTGGATGTGGCTGCCTGCATGTGGATCATACAGGGCAGGTTCTTAGAATGCTTTTCAGATACTGCCTAGATGCAGCCCAAGAATTAAAGGACTGTGGAAAAAGTAGGGTTGCAGCTCTAGGAAAGCTCTTTCCTGCTGCAGCCATAGCTAGGGAGTACAGCAACTTGGCTTTTCAGGGCTCTAGACTCCTAGGGAAATGAGATTCTAAATTCTATGAAACGGGAAATGAGATTTTAAATTCTAAAGAGAAACCCATCTTTGCAGTCTCTAATATATAAAATACACTCTAACCACATACCATACACAGCTGTATGTGAAAACAACCCTTGTGTCTGACCTTGGGTATTTCCTGTGCTGGTTGGATCCTGCAGTTTGAAGGAGCTTAATGTTTAACTGTAAGGTGGCCTAAGCTCCAATACTTTCCTACAAACCCAGGCAACCCTCTTCCCTGGGTGCAGGCTTTACAGCCAGAACATGGTGGGGATGAGCACTGTAACAAGCACTCTTCCCTCATCATTCCTGCAGAGCAAATCCATCTCTTTCTCTGCCCAGTTCTGGTAGCTCTGAGTCCTAATAGTTCTTCACTGAGAGTGCAGCACAAACCAACACGCTGTACCAGAAACCCTCAGCTATGGCATTTATTTGTCATAGCTGAAGGCCCACATTACCACAATGAAATCAGCAGGAGTCACTATTCAACAATGAGGAAACACAGGCAAAACCATCTAATTTGTGATATTCCCACCTAGCCATACTATTTGGACAGGTTCATTTTCCAGGCAACCTTCTGCCTCAGCAATGTTAAATTTTAATAAGTGCAAGTCATTGCCTTACTGAACCAACGTGTGCAACAGCCCATGGGTACTATTGCCACATGCACCTGCTATAATGAATTCCAAAGCCTATTTCAGTGACCTGAATCTTTTGAAAATTTAGTCCTTTATTTTTATCCACTTAGAGGGAGCATAAGATGTAGCGTCCTACTTTTTCTCAACTGTGTCATCTGACTCATCAATCAAAATTAAGTTTGAATCCTATTATCACCCACTGACTTTCAATCAACCTAACAAACCTATCAGAAGTACAAAAGAAAGATTTTGTCACTCAGCCCAAGACACCTTTGCAAATCTTGAGTCATGTGAGATATTTTAAGGCATTAGAAAATTACAATTTCAGCAAGGCCAAATTCTACACTCATCAGAAAAGACACACCTAGATACAAAGAATATCACAGGACAAGAGAAAAACTTCTGTAAAGTAAGACAGCTTTAATATACTTTATACTATCAGGTTGATCGATTTTTAATATAATACAATAGTATTATTGTTTTCTCCACTTCTGCCAGAGTACACTCTTATAACATTTACCAGATATAGAAATATAAAAGCTGTCTGCCCTACAGGCTGTTATAGAAATGGCTTAAAATGTGGGTCTATCCAGAAGACCCTCTGTTAAAAACTTGACAGTTTTCCCCCGGTACTTTCAGAAATGCATGAAGCAATTAAAAAAAGCCACCACCCCACCACCACCCCCACCACCAAAATCTGTTTTTCTTGCTGTTATGGCAAAACAAGTATCAGTGACCTGATCCTATTCTGTCTGACTCATAAGACATATATGGGAAACAATTACAACATATGCTAGAAAAATATTATTCCTTCCTCTTGAAATCTGTTTCCTAGAGTCCAGCCTGCTAGCCTTCAAACAAGTCTCCAGCCTTGCCAGGAATAAAGAATAAAATACTGAGAAAAAAAGACATTTCCAGGGTAAAAAGCCATTTCTCGCTTTGCCACCGTTTCTGATCTCTCACACCTGATTTTAAGACAGATCTACAGAATGAGTTGAGAAGATCAAGTTGAGATCTAACATTTGCAACCCACTGCCGGCTATGGATTTTGATTTTATGCTGCATTGTGATTTTATCTACCTCCCCCACTTTTTTGTTTAAACTCATGCTACCTGTGCCTCTTCTTGCTCCTAGTTAAAGTCCTCTTCTCCTACACACTCCATAAAATGAATTTAGGACTATTTTCCATAAGAGGAAAATTAAATAAAATGAACACAATGTATATTTTTCAAACTGTCCTTTCAGGAATGACATGCTAAGCATTACCTCAGGCAAATAACTAATGATAAAGTCTTAAACCAATCTGCAGAATTAACCATTAGCATGTTTTCCAATGAAACTGAATTGGTGTGAAATTAATTTTGGGACAGTACACATATGACTTAGTGTTAGGAACAGGCTTCCTGACAGGTTTTATGCTTTGAATGAACCTCTGTTTGTAAGTCAACATCATACCCTTTATCAACAAAAAAAATAAAATATTAATGATTTAAGTTATAATTAATAGTAATTGGATATATTGTCACAATGACAATTACTCTTATTTTGTGTTTAGTAAGTAAAGGGAAGTATTTTTCTAGTCAGTGAAGGAAAGAAGAAGGAGAAACACCTAATATTATTGGGTATTAGAATGACTTGTAATATTACTAGTCAATAGGGACAAATATATTGTTTTCACATTTTACTTCTATTTCACTGCAGTTAAATTCTTACCATGTCTAGTTTGACTATAAAATACAAAGGCTTTCTTATGCTGTGCAGTTACCACAACACATGAAATGTTTCTTTTTGAAAAAGCTTTATCATTACCTGCAACAGTAAAAACTGCTGTTGGTGTGCAAAAGTGAATCTGCTGCTGAAATCCAGTACATCCAGAATCCATTATTGGATTGAAAAGGAAAGTATTGTTTATATAAGTAGCTCATGGGCTCTATACTCTTCTTTATTTAATTTGAGCTTTGATTACAATAATGCAACATGAGGCACAGTATGTTCCAAGGAGCCAAAACAGAGAGGAATCAAAACTGCTGTTGGTGTGCAAAAGTGAATCTGCTGCTGAAATCCAGTACATCCAGAATCCATTATTGGATTGAAAAGGAAAGTATTGTTTATATAAGTAGCTCATGGGCTCTATACTCTTCTTTATTTAATTTGAGCTTTGATTACAATAATGCAACATGAGGCACAGTATGTTCCAAGGAGCCAAAACAGAGAGGAATCAGAGTAAAACAAAGTTTTTTAGGATTATTGTAAGAATGATGTCCGGTGATATATATTAAACATTAAGCTTAACTGATACTAAGTATTTAGGTTAGTGCTGAATAAAGCCCTTAGTACTCAAAGGATTCTCAGTCCAGTCGCACAAGGGAAACAAGCATGAGAAGACAGAATATGCAGCCAGCAGCTAGAGGCTGAATTCTGTCAGAATCCCAGTAAAGGCAAGTCTCCCCTAGCCAAAACCAGTGAAAGGATCTTGTGGAACTGCCTCAAGGTGTTTAAGGTGCCTACAAGAGAAGTACGACTTGTCAGCCACTAACAGTTACAAGAATCACAAATTGGGTGAGGTTGTATAGGCTGATATTGATGATGAAAATGATGCTGGTTATTCCTACCATCCAAAACCACAGCATGTCAGTCCAGGGCTACAAAGAACCTCCATATTTTATTGCATGTTTATATCCTCATGTTATTATCTAATCTATTCAGCCACAAAATTTATCTAAGTTATTATATGATATTAGTGTGCCATAATTACTGAACAGCTTCATTATTTTGAGCACTGAAAAGAGACAAAGTTTCAGTACTTTTAATCTCCTAACAGACTTTGAGTGAGGAAATTCTGTTTTCCTCATTTTATGTCTGAAAAAATGGGAGTCATAGAAACAGAAGATAATTTTTTGAACCCACGTCACCATGAGACGGGGAAAGGCATTTAATAACATAGTCAGGAGTGCCAGCAAACCCCTACTGACATCCGTAGGAAGTTGACATGTACAGCTGATAGCAGTACTTTTTTGCAATCTCATGAAGGACTTGCCTGCCTCCTAAACCTCTAATCCCCAGTGACTGGAGTCACTTCATGGAGGAAAACCAATGATTGAATCAGCTGTTTGCTGCCAGCGAATAAGTCTGTGTACAAAGCATAGGGAAACTGTATTTTTCTACAGCATGTGGAAGGGATGTCTGATTTCCAAGCTGACCTCTGCCAGCAAGTTTTCTCCTCTGGTGGGGTCTTACCTTCCTTCTCTTCTGGGCCATACTCTTTACAAGTCAGTAATTCCTGCAGGGTTTTCTGGCTGTTTGTATGCATGCAGGCACATCCAAAACTCACCCATGTCTCAACTGCTCTGATGCCATTCACATCAGCCCTTTCTACTTGACATCCTCCACAGCTAATGATGTAGCATCTCCCAAATATTATTCCCCACTAGAGAACAGCAGTTGTTTTCACTTTAAATACCAATTGACGAAAAATCCTTTTGGTGTATATTTCTTACCTTCCAGCATAACACCTGTGGCAGAGCTAGCCTGAGTGACTTACTGTGGTGTCCAGGCCGTGGTGGAAATGTGTGGCATATGCCAGGGGCACTGTATCTGCTGACATGCTGCCTCCTCCCATGTGGCAATATGTGGCCCATGTATGACTTTCCACAGGCAAAGGGGACAACAGACATGAAGGACCATGGCACAACAGGATCTGTAATGGCTTAGGAAAGCCAAGTGTCTTATGGTTAATTCCCTAAACATCAATTCAGAAACTTGAAAATAGGCACTCTGAAATTTTTAGCCACAGGCTTCTTTCTGCTTAGACATTCCCATTCACATTCTATCATAGACAGACAGACTTTATTTTGGGAGAACAAAATGTACTATTACCACAGGATTGTATAAATCCTCCCTGTCTTCTGGGAAGTTCAGGCTGAAAGAAAAGCTGAATATAACTATCCTAAAGCATTAAATATTAATGAAAAATATATATCACAGCACTTTACATATGATTGCACAATATACTTTTGTGACTTTGCTCCCAAGGTACTTTGTTTATATACTAAGTTGGTGACAAATGGTGTGATGCTTTGTAGCAGGAAAAGATCTCCCCTCCAGCCTTCCAAATGAACACCCTGAGACATATTTCTTCTGCTTGATGTTAAAGCAGAAAACTGCATTTTCACCTCATTATTTTATATTGAAATGGTTTTGGTTATGAGGATAGAGTAATCAAGAAGAGCATTTTTAAATAGCTTCGCTAAACTACAGAGGAAATTATATTGTCTGCTGAGTTTGAAAATCTGTCTATAATTAGATTTAAATGTCACTCCTTTCATTGCATTTTAGCATTTCTGCAGACTGTAGCCCTTATGGAGTATATAGTTCCAGAGCATAGCCTTCCTTTTGTGAAAGATATGATCCTGTGGCATGCTTTCATGACTGTATGACTCTGTATTAGCTATAAAAGATCATCTAATAGTTGACACAGTCTCATTCCTGTAGCATAATTTGTTATCATTTGCTTTTCTCTATGTATGTTTTGTGTTCTGAGACTGTGAGGAAAATTATTCATCTGTCGCTAAGGATAGTACAGAATTTTACTATAAATTACTCTAATTTGTATTTTTACAAGTGATGCTTGTATGTATGAAGTGCTAATTACTTCACATAAAGAGAAGTGGAATATCCACAATTGTAGTATTTTCTTTCATTCTGCAGTCTTATTGTATAAATAAAGGAAAAAGTTATTAGTATGAAAGATATTTATAGATGTGCTTCGGCAGAAAAGATGACAACTGACCAGCTCTTTCATTATCTACAGTAATGCCATCACTTACAAGGTTAGGTTTTCAACTTGTCCACTTGTGGTGGCTGCATCCAAACTGAGGCTTGTTTTTTTGAAAAAGAAACTAAGGAGTAAAAAGTGACTCCTAAAGAAACTGCTGACATCATATTGATATTTCATCTGGTTATCAAGGCATTGCAATGCTTTAATGTCTTCTGGGTACACCTACAGCACAGTGTGTGAACAGGGTGAAAAGCTGGAGAAAGGAGATGGATGCAAACAAGCTGTGGTGTACCCTGGACACCTCATCTCTCTGCCGTGTGTCCTGGTGATATGCACTCCTGTAGCAGCTGCCACAGCGCTGGCAAACCTCCATGGTCCTGTCCTCCTCGTCTTCTAGTCCATTTCTAACGTTTGACTGGCTCAGATATGCTCCCCGAAATTGGTCTCTGTGCAGTGACAGGGACTGGAGGGAATGGGAAGTAAAGGTGCACAAGGCCAGATCATTAGCCAGCTTTGATCAGAGTAAACAAGACCAATGTAGATTGTTTATCCATCCTGCATTTCTAATACGGGTGCCTCCACCCTTGGGAAGAGCAGAGCTGTTCCTCTCCTCCACCATGTACACTTTGTTCTCAGGTGTTCAGCCACTGCTGGATTTGTGTTTATACCAACTGAAATATAATGCAGTGGAAATATTTTCCCTTCAGGACATCTAATTTTCAGAAGAAATAGTTCCCCTTGTTAGCCGGAAATGAACTGTAAAAATCACACCTCAGCCCACATGAATTCTGACTGTACTTGAAACTTTGACCTAATTAAGCCGTTAAACTTGGGCACAAAAAGAAAAAAAAAACATTCTTTTTTTACATGAGGTAGGTAAGGCAGCATCTCCCATTTTGGCACATTTTGTGCCATACGATGTTGAGTTCAGATATTTCAAGTCTAATTAGAACATATACAGTGGACTTTCACTAACTTGTCATGTGAGTAGAGCCATCATTTCCAGTGTGAGCAGCTCAGGTGACCTGGCCTGTCTGGCCCTTCTGGCTTATAGACCATGTGGCTGGTAAAACAATGCAATTGCTTTTATCAAAAACTCCTGACTCCAAAGATCTGTTGCTGCAAATAGTCATGGGAGCAAATCATATGTCAGCCTAAAAAATCAATATCAAAGAATAAGTGGAACTATAATAGTCTGTCTGTCTGGTTATTTAAAGATAAATAAACAAAGAAAATGCAAAAGACAGGAAGCAGCCAAGACGGGTTTACAGAGATTACTCATAGGCTGAAAAATTGCAAAGAAACTCTACTTTTGGAGGCAGACTGGCTCAACAACCACTGAAACCAGAGAAGTGATTCCTTCCCTTGACTTTGAAAGTCTTCTCAGACACATAATTTGTGTCTTCTCAAACACAGATAGTAGATAATTTCCTTTATTTGCTTGTATGCTCAGGCTAAGTAAGGCCCGTTAATATTGCTCAAATAATGTAAAGGGAAGGGTCATGTCCATGTAACAATATAGCCTTTAGACCACAAACTTTAAAAGAAATGGTGCATAGCAAATCTGCCAACAAATAGAGTGAGCTAAGATTGTCCTAAGAGGCCTTATTAACATTACAGGAGAATTATGGACACATTCAAAAGGTTCTGCTGAAAATTGTTATCAAAACCTCTGAACTGAATACCCTTTAGCAATACTTTTGAGGCTTCCTATAACATTCTACAGAAGATGCAATTCTCCTTTAAACTCCACAGGGTGCTTCAAAAGCCTGCAAGGTTTATAATTTTCTAATAAATATCATTATATTGATGAGTTCTTTTAAAACGCTCTTTCAAGTAAAAATGTAATGGAAGGGAAAAAATGAAAAGGTAGAAAGGAGACAGCTGAAAAAATTTAGTGTGTATGTATCAGTAAGTGTGAATATAGTGAAATGCAAGGATTGGTAAAGAAATTCGTGACATTAATGAATTACTAGCAGGGATCTACAAATAATGACACATTAAAAGCTTCTGAAAGTGACTTGGTGAAGTTCTAAGAAATATCACTAAACCCAACTGTCTCAAATACCTCCAAAGCTATGGAGGCCAAAAATTTTACTTACACATACTGCTGTAATCTACCTGTCCCAGAGGTTCAGAAGTCAGAAATATTCATTACATCCGGAACTAAACTTCTTTTCATGTCATCTGGATTTGCCATCTTGGAGAACATCACATGGATTGATTTGTGATTCTTGATGGTTTGTGATTCCCACTGCACAGCATGTAGGTAGGTGTTCAGCCTGGGTGTAGAAGCAATGCAGTGATTTTTAGAGGGCTTTTGTGTCTGACCTGGTAAGAACTTCAAGTGCACTGTCAGGAGATATTAAATCTCTCTGTGAAACCAGCTCAACTCATTATGTTTCTGTTCTGCAGAACCAAGTCTGAAGAGTCAAAACACTGTGAACTTCTGTTCTTTTATAGTCACTGAGCCTTTTACATGGTTCAGCATAGAACTATGCTTTAGTTTCTGGTAAGAGGGCAGTTTGCTGTCTACACAGTCTGAAAAGAAGTAGCTGTGATGAATGGATAAGCCTCACACATTTTGCATCCCGATATTCTGCTGCCTGGAAGGAAGTCAGTTTGGGCTTTAAACTCTTTCTATCTGATCCTGCATGCATTTAAGGGAATGAGAGATAACTGCTATTACAGTTATTTATATAACATTAGCCTGTGCTTATTTCTTGCTTGGAGAAAAATACCTCTATATTCATAGGAATGCCTGTGAATGGCTCCAGGGAATAACAACAGTCACTGAGCCTTGGTATTTGGGACTTGTTTAATTCCTGACACATTTGTTGGACAAATATATTCTGACAGCCAGACTCGCAGGAATAAACCTCTCTGGGTGCCATATCAGCGTGGGTAGGTTTTCTCTGGAAACTAACTTTGAAATGCTAATAATTTTTTGAAAGTTATTTATGAATTATTCCTAGAATTATTCTGTGCAGCTGATCCATTTCTTATCATCGGGATTATCCCCATCAGGCAGGGGGAACCTGTGAGCTCCAACTTGTAACCAGTTGCTTCTCAGAGCCTGACCAGGGGGTTCACTATGGGAAGGGCTGATCTGATACCAGTGCCCTAATTGTTGTGCCTGAGTCAGCTCCTGGCTCAGTGGTTGTCAGAAGCTCCTGGCTGCCAGTGAGAAATTTATGTAATTAATTTCTTCCTGAAGAGATTTTCCTGAAGAGATTTTCCTGAAGAAACTAAAATAAACAAGGTATAATAGCCTGTTTTACAAGAAGTCCATCCTGCTTTTACTGAACTAATCACCCTGAAGTCATATTGCTGATTATGTTTTTCTAATGCATTGTGAAATCTGCTGAATCTAGAGCCGGAGCAATTATGACTTCTCAGGTTCATTTGTGATTAAAAGCAGTGACTGTTCTTACAGCTCACATTTCATCAGAGAAACTGAGAGCATTTTATAAACCCTGGTTACACTCAGAAGAGTTGGAAGAATATGTCAATTACTAATAAGAAATATTCTTGTATTTGAACATTACAAGCTGGTTTTACTTCTCAAAATGTTTTCCAAATATGCAAATATACTGAAAGCTTCACTTTACATGGCACTACATAAAGTATATGAGGAGCCCAATAGGGTTTAGGGTAGGAACCAAAACAATAGTTGCCAGAAGAAATGGCAGAAACCACTCTGAGATGCAGAAAGTAAATACTCAAATTAGAATTTGGCTAGCATATGAAAGCTAAAATCTGTGCACTCTTGGAAATGAAATAATGCCATTTTTAGTGACTGAAATGTTAAAGGCGTTCACTTACAACTGTTTCAACACAACTCCAACTAACACAAATCTGGACTATATGTTAGCACATGGTCGGAGAGATGAGTCACATACAGTGAAGTAATAGTGAATCACTGAACCCGCCTCTGGGTGACTGTCCTCTAGTCCAGCTGGGCATTAATGGTGTGTGACTGCTCTGCTTAAGGTGGTACAACTGCAATGCTCAGAAGGGACAGGATGGATTTTTTTCTCTGTTCACAGCAGAGAGCATGTAGTCTCGATCTGGGGCACACGAAGGATGTGCAAACGTCAGAGGAAAGGAAAGGTTTAGATAATGGACAGGCAGCCACATCGTTCTATCTGTTCTCAGGCTCTGTGTTGAGGGTTTTGGATATGGGCAAACAGCTGATGCAGGGTTTTGGCACACTTGAGAGAGGAGGCAGCCATCCTGGCATCCTCCAAATGCCAGAAGTGCTAGTGCTGGGTCAGAGGGGGGCTGTTCGGTGCCTCTGTGAGGGCGTGTGCCAAATAACCAGCTGATTAATTGTAGGATGACTGAACTGAGGCACAAGGAGGCTGAGTATTTTTGGTAAATCATGCCACTAGCTGGTAAGAAAGAGAGGGTATTTTACAGCAAAGAACTGAGACAGTGATGAGGTGACTAAATTAAACTCAAACATGTGAGACAGCTAAGAAATTAACTAACATCTCTTTATTCCCTGCCCAGGTTCTTAAAGCAGACAGCATTACGTGCTCCACTTTGTTCCTCTGCCTCTGTGAGAAGCTGTCCCTGCCTAACAGTGTGCACTGCTTTGCATGCTAAAAAAGTACTGTGCATGATGAAAGGCTTGGAGCCAATAGGGTTGTAGCAGCCTTAATTAAAAATGCAATTAAAACCCTAGAATGAGTTACTGTTAGCCAAAGGGGCTAGGAGAAACCAGAAGGTTAGTCTGGGTTGGTTGGGTTTTTCCCTCTAATACATTGGAGTGGAAATGAAGCTAGAGAGATAACAAGGCAATTAAAAATGAGAAATGGATGAAATTAATGATGAAAATGGCTGGGAGAGGCTGAACGGTTTTTTTTAATCTGTCTATAGTGTATTAAATAAAGAAAAGTTTGAATAATCAAGAAGTCAGAATGATGCTGTAGAATTAATTTCTAATTAAGAACACAGAAAGAGTAAATGGAAAATGTAAAATATATGATGTAATGGCTCCAGTAATACATATCTCTAAGGAGCTAGAGGAATTGTGGTGTCTGAATGGATTTGATGGGGTGCTGTAGGGTGTTTGCAACATTTGGCTTTATGTACCTAATGGCAGGGCTAAGTTACAATACTCTTCCTTCTGTAGTCATGGTGAGGGAGTCACCTTCAACACCACAACACTTCATGGAGAGACCAGAGGAAATTAAGTGTTTTCCATCAGGGATAGATGTGATGAAACTTGCTGCTGCTGATGTTACTGTTTCACTCAGCTTATTACAGTGTTCTTATTACCAGGACTTTAAGAGTCTTACTGATATTGAGTTCACGCTGGCTCTGTATTCCCTTAACTCCATCAGCTTCCAAAGGAAAAAATGAAGAAAACTCTGAGACAGAAATGAGGCATCTTCAAAGGGCAAAGCTGCCACTTCAGTTGCTTGTACCAGCACTAAGCTCAGAAGGGTAAACTTCAAAGTGAGTGAAGCCTCTTTTCTTCAGCAGCTGGATGAAGCAAACATAACCCATATCAGCACAGATATCGTTTTCCTGACTCCAGAGCTAAGAAAACATCTTTCATGCATCTAAAAACTTGGAAATCAAAATTGATTCCCACTCGATTTCATTCTTGTTCCTTAATCCTTTAATCAGAAATGATCCCTGGCAAGAATCTGTTTTGTTAACGAGAACCAGAAGAGAACTGTAGGGCTGGTATACCTCAAAAAGCTGGTGAAACTGCTGAAATAGCCAGGGGGAGGACAAGGAAGCAACATATCCAGAGATCAGTTGTTCATCCTTCCACTATGTACCAGATTTGCTGAAGATTTATGCATCTTTGATCATTTGCATCCGCTCCCTGGGCTCTGAAAGCAGACTGTACACAGGGTAGTCTGGAGGGAACGTTCCAGTTGTCACATAAGGGAAGCACTGGTATATAGGCATGAAAAGAGAGAAAACAGCTCTGACAAGCAGACCATGTATGAAATATTAAAATGATACCTACCCGGCTGCTATAGTCTTATATCCAGCATTAGTACACCATGTGCTACCAACGGGTGGCACCAGGGAGTTTAGGAAAACAAGGGAAAAGCTACTTTGCTTACAGCTACTCTCCTATGGGCTCCCAATTAAAAACAAGCACGCACAAAAAAAAAACCCAACCCAGAAGAAGATATTTTCTTTGCTGCCCTGCCCCTCCTAAGCAGCTTGTCTGGGACAGAGATGGCTGCATGCTGACATTCCCAGCAGTATGCTCTGTCTACCCTTCCAGCTCCACATAAACATCCCAGAATGGGCAGATGGGTGCCAGCACACTGGCAGCGTGTTTCACTTATCATTCTGAGCTGGAATAAGGGTAGAAATCTTAAACTTCCAGTTCAGTCTGGAAACAGGCATAGAATCTTACCACCTTCCATCTCAGAGATCAGCAAAAGCCGTCAGTGGGTAAGATGGGACAACAGAAGACCCCAAGACACTGAATAGGCAAATAATCTATTTTAAGTTGTACTTCCAGGGCTTGCTCACAATGGGCTCCACCCCAGCCCATTAAATCAGCCCGAATCAGGCTAGGATCACCAAATCCCAGTGGCTTTCCCTGGATGATTCTTCTTAATGCATGCATGCAGAGGAAGGCAGGAGAAGCTTGAGTGGCATTTTTAACAGCTTTAGCCTGCAGCAGCCATCACTAACAGGTTTTTTCCTGCCTGTTTGCAGTCTTGAACTCCAGTGTACATCCTGTTTGTTATTTTACAGGCAGCATTTTGGCATTTAGTCAGAAGGGAAGACCTACTACAGGCAAATGAAAGATGGATGAGCAAAATATTTCTATCCAATTCTGCTATGAACGCTGGCTGGTCATCTACACATTTCTTGTTCAGAAAGTTTGGGGTTAGATTTGCATGAAACTGTGTAAATGCACACTGGGAAAGCAAGCAATGCACCAGCTGGGAAAATCAAGGACCACAGCAGAAAGATAAAGTTGAATCTCTTGGTCAGTTTTGTTTTAATAACTCGTACTTCTTTAGATAGATCCATACAGTGTTTCATTAGCTCCTCTGGTCTGGTCTCAGCCTGATTCCTGTGACTTTACTTATTCCATCTTGTGTCAGCAGAAGATACAGGAAAAGAGGCATAGCTTCTACCTCCACTGGATGTGAAATGCATCACTTTCTGCCCTAATGATGATGCTGTTCCCTGATGTGCTCCTGCTTCCATGTTCTCAGGGATCAGACCCACTTTTTAATGATGATTTGTGACAACTCCTGAGATTCAAAGAACTTACTCACTCAACTTCCCCCATTTGCTTGTCACTATTGAAAGTGAGTGTTATGAAAAACCACAGGTAACTAGCATTCCTTGGTATGTTCTCCTGTGTTTTTTTGGCTGGAGATGTTGGAGTGGATACACTCCTGCAGTGTTACACAGGAGGTCAAATACAACCCCAAGACTTCTACCCTCTATAAGGAGAAATCATCAGCACTAAATCATGCATGAGTTCATCACCTGCATCTCTCATCCTGCCTTCAGGTATAGGTGACATTGAAGCATACAAAAGCAAAACTTCACCTAAAATTCATGCTACTAATTCATGCCATATTTTAATTCCACTTAATAAGTCCGTAGCACATATTATGTTCCTTAGTGTTTTACTGGTCACAACTACTGTAAAGGAATTAGATACACTGGTACACACAGTTTCCTTTAGCAGTGACACAAAATAAATGAGAAAATGTTGAGCTTCTGATGGCTTTGAATTGCCTGATTATCACAAAATCATGGCTGCAATGTACTAAAAAATCCACTCCATAATCAGTATAATTAAAACCTTATATACATCCTCCTGTTTTCCCCACCAAGTGGTTCTTTGCTAAGTTGACACATAAGGTTGCTGCATCAGCTTCACATCTCAACCTGATTTCATGGTGTCACAGGGCTCACACAATCACTCTCTGTGCTTGCTTGCAGGTAAGTGTGTCAGCACTTGTCTAATAACTATGCTGCTAAACAACCAATTTCAATCAAAGCTCCCACAGGTGTTCTGGTCCTGTAAGATTTCTGACAACAGAATACTATGTGGAGGGAGAATATTCTGTACATGCTTTTTCTGAAAGACTTGTAAACACAATCACTTTATTAGATGTTAAGGGAATTCACACAGGAGCCCAGTTAAGCTTTATTGGTTTTCCAGTTTACCAAACAATTTGTAGGTAACATGATCATCCCCCATGCATAGAATCATTGCAAAATAAGGAAATTTGACCTCTGGAGGGTTTCTAAACCAACCAACTGGATAAATGATACCATGTCATATCTGATAAACATCTGTCTTACCTGTTACAGATTTCCAACCCTGAGGTCTCCCCTGACAATTACATGAGCAAACATCTTTATTCCACACCACCTTGAACTATGCCTGAAACACTTTAATACATTAGTGAAGCTCTATAAAATACGGTTCAAGGTCTGCCATTCTTGGCTGTGTTTGCATTTCAATTTACAGCAGTCTAGGTAAGGCAAGGAAGGTAAAACAACGCTGGAGCATTGATTTGTCTCAGGGACATGACAGCTGCATAAAGGCCTCTGCTAATTATAGCCACCAGCTATCAACAGACTCCACAAAAGCCACAGCAGCACTGCAGCTATTTGGTGCCTGCCACAGTGCATAGCTCTTTAAGCTGAAAGCATCTGTCACACTTAAGAATTGATTTCCAAAGGAAATGCCCCAGCAGCCCCCTGCAATAAAACAAACGTTGACTTGACTCTAAAAGGTTCTTCTGATGGCGAGTTGCTGTCAGAGCACTTTCCTGCAGCACACCTGCTTTTTAATTGATGGGACTTCTCAGAAGGTGGATCCATTTTACATGACTTCATTTACATGACTTTACAGTTTACTTCAGGACTTTAGTCACAAGGAGGTTACCAGCAAATCTCCCTAAAATTTATTTTGGAAACAATGTGGGCCACCCTTGAGAGCAGAAAGTGCAGCATTTGGGCAGAAGTATGCTGCTCAGGAAAAGACTCAAGAATGTCATTGCTCCTCAAAACACCAGTACCTATTTTCCTAGTTGAATGGAATGGATCAGGTTTGGTAAAAATTACTGTATTCATGCTGATTTTTCACTGCTTAAATATAAGGCTACATCTGGAGGGATATGTAGTAATTTTATGCACAGTTAAAAGACTTGAGGAGGACCAGGAAGACTGGGAAGTGCCACCCTTTTCTCTGGCTTTTGAGAGTCCCAAATTACTTCCTTTTTGCTTCCTTCCTAGCTGACACCAAACTTCTGCTCACCATACATGTGGGTCCCCAGGCTCTGTCTACAGACACTGTAAGGTTTGGGGAAAGAAGTAGATGAAGCAATATCCATGAAAAAAGTCTAAAGAACTTTTCTTGAGCAGACCTTAGCTCTGTGCCTCTCCCAACCTTTCCCCGGGAGTGAAAAGTTAGTATGAAATCCTCTTCGGTGAAAATCCTTGGTTCTGTTTTCAGCATCTTAAAAATCTAAAAGCTGCTCCTGCAGCTCAGCACAACCCCATCTGCTACAGGAGGGCTGTGTTGGTTTCTATTAGGTTTGGCTGCCATAGGGCTATCAGTGCAAGAGGGCAGTTCCTCAAAGGAGTGAGATAACTTTATAGAGCAAGGCAGAAATGCAATTCATACTCTGCCCTCCCTACGCCTGCCTTCTTGCCAAATAATGACGAAATATTTAAGCATAACATAACTTTTTAATTGTTTGTGGCATTTGGAGTTGAAACTCTAAGCAATAATTATGCTAATGAGAGATAAAGTATGTTCTTGGCAGCAGAACACTTTTTTGTTGTCATTGTCATTGATTGTTTATTTGCTGCTTTCTTGTCATCATTGCTGGCTCCTATTTGTATGCAGTAAGTGGCATTTACAGCTGTCCTTGAGAAAACTGCTGCCGCTTCCAAAAATTGGTTTTCCATTTCTTTTTTTTTTTTTTTTTTTGCCTTGTTTCAGAAGTAACAGCTTTTTGTCTTTTCAGGTTTTTGACAGCTGCATGCCACAGAGCTGTTCCCTGAGAAAGGTAATGACTTTCTCACCAGAGCAGTACAGCAGTGCACCAGGGGAATAGATGTGAGGACTTGCCATTACAACAGATAGGAGAGAAATTAAGTGCCCATCCACAGAGGTTTCAGTATGGGGTTGAACGACCACATTCCCATTTCAGTTCTTAATTGCACAATGAGCAGGAGGAAATGGAGTAGATCCAGAGGGATCTGAAAAGCAAGGAAGCAAATTGTCTGCCACAGCTTGCTGCAGAGAAGAGCTTGCTGCTCTTCAGCTTTTACAGTTCGAGCATAAGGAGCAGCTAAATGTAAACAAAGCCATTTTCATAGGGAAATTCCTCGAAGACTGGTGAGCTGGGGTGGGAAGGCACGGGAGAAGAGGCTGCCAGGCAGTCACACAGTGCCTCCTTGAAGTGTGGAGTGCAATGACCACTGCTGCAAACACTGGCAGCAGAAAGGCTGAAGTCCTCAGATTATCCCTGCCTGATTTAGGGCTGTGTATAGATGTACTCTGCCAGTAGAGGAGTCCCACCTACTCATGAAGGACCTTTAGCCTCCCAGCATACCATGAGGAATGGAAGCATCAGTTCAGCCAGTGGAAGGATGTCTCATTTCACTTAAGCAATGGGTCAGACAACTGACCCACACAGTAATGCGATCTGTGTGAGCCAAAAAAGCCCTTACTGTGGGAGCTGGGGCACAAGCTCTGTGTACGAGCACTGCTGTACAGTGCTGTGACTGTGACATGGACCAGAACAGGGGAGTCTTTAAACAGAGCCTTGAAAATGGATGTGAGGCTGATTTCCCAGTTTCCTCTGTCACACCCAGGGTGTGACACACAGCAGGTTTTTGGCATCTCACGGTAAGATACAACTGATTCTGTCCAGTTACTGAGTTATCCTGTGACATTTGTTTGAAATAATGCAAAAAGAAAGTGAAATCTATGCCTGAATTTAAGACTACTAATATAGGTGTTTCTGTTAGAAATGCGGAACAGAACACAGAATGTCTGTTGGATCTACTGTCTCTGCTCTGTATCTTAGCATGCAATAACTGACATTGTTTTCTTCTTATTTTTTTTTGGGGGGGTATGGGGGGGAGACATTGCCTGATAACTCTACTACTTACCAGATCAGTGAATCAGTAGATGCCCTTTTTCTCCTTGTACTAGTTCTGCACAAAGCACAGCAAGGAAAACCAGCCTCTCAGTGCACGAAGTTCATGATCGTTAACATACAAAATAGTCACTGTATCAAAGCCATATGTTCTAGCACTTTGTGCCCCACATCACCATTTCTACACCAGCCGGTGAACAGTTGGGGGTTTGATTTATTAATAAAGAAGATAGATGATTTCCAAAATTATAGAATCATCTGTAATTAAGAGAGCTACAGACTGACCAAAATAAACGTTGTTGCTCACTTGAGATTACATTAGAAGCAGGTGTC
>NW_008691215.1:0-50386 GCF_000695815.1 Acanthisitta chloris | reverse complement strand
TGAGAGCTGCCCTGCTGCATTGTGAGCAGTTGCTGATAACAATCCTACCACCCCAGCATATCTTCTGCTATAGTAACACAGCCCCACTGTCTCTAATTCTGCTCCTTGCCAGAGGATCAGACCTACCCAGGGCACACTGCTGCAGGGAAAACAATGCCTTTGTACAGAAATAAAATAAAAACAACCAGAAATCTCACAGATACATATAAGAACATACACTTCATGCTGACAAATGTCAATGCAAGCACAAACCACTGGAGATAAAGGCTGTACTCCCTGACAGATGCATTTTCCACTTCTATGTCTTGCTTTGATTCTTTCCTTCCTTGTTGCTTTACTCAGAAGTTAGACCATGCAACACACCCAGAATGCTCCAAACATGAAAAACAAAACAAGTCTGAGAGAGATTGAGGGGGCAGGTCACCAGCTTCATAACATAGTATTCCATGTACAAGACAGAAGACATTTCCATGGGGCTTGAGGTAAGCCACTGATGTATCCCAATTTGTTCTTTGGTACCCAGGTGTGCAAAAAGAAAGCGAGGAGTTAAGAAATTGCTGCAACATCAGTGTCTGCTACTAACACCCAGCCCAGGTAATTGCTTACACCCATGCTCTGTGTTTGTAAAAATCATTTATCCTGAGTTGTGCTTCAAATCCACTTTGTACTTATAGGGAGTAAAAAGATGAAAGACCAATGCATTTTTCTCCTTCATGTATCATCCTTCAGTAGCCCCACACTTCAGAAACCTCAGGTTTTTCTTTTTAGCTACCTGCAAGAGAGAGTTTTTGTGTTCAGCTGTAGGTTACTAAGAGATTAGCCACAGGGAAGCCTGGTGCCCCCTGAATCCTAAAGGCAACAGAAAAGCCTATCACCAATGATATATCAGGATTTAGATTTCCTTAAATGTGTGCCTACAAATATATCCTGATTCCAGAACAAGAAGGTTACTATAGTTACTTGAAAATAAAAGAGGACATTACAGGGCTTTTAGAAGAGCAAAGAAAAAAACAGTGATGTAGGACTCTGTTCCAAAGTTTGAATAAATTTTTAGTTTGTTGCTGATGAACATTTGGATGTTTGATTTTGCAGTACTAGGGAATTTTCTTTCCATTCCAAGAGTCTGAAAATTGATTTCCCATAACCAAGTAGCATGATATCTCTTAAAGATCTAGGAAGTACTATACCAGGTTCCTTGAATTTATTGGTAACTATGGTTTTTCATTAGCTGAGAAGGATAAGAAGGAGGGAGGTAGCAGACACTGGACAAATAACCTTCATAATCTGGAAAATATTAAGCAATTTCAAAAATGCTGGCTGTAGCAAGATTTTTCCAAGCACTGCTGAATAGCAGGGAGATAATTCACACTGGGATGGATGAAGCTGCATTTGATTCATGCAAGGTGTTGAAGGGGAACTAAGGCAAGGCAGTGTGACCTCAGAAGCACTAAGGTTAAGTCCACCAAGTGTTATCTTCAGAGTGGAGAAACTGCACGAAAAATATCTCCTGTTCCAGGTGGCCAGGTCTGAGGACCTCTGGGAGCCAAGTCAGGGCACTCACACGTGGGCCACTAGACTCCTTGTGCCACATTTCTGCCTGTGCATGGGAGCCCCACGAGGAGCAAGTACAAAGCCAGCAGAACATCACTCTTCTGGTGTTTGTCTGCATTTTCAACATCCTATTTGTCCACATGTAAAGATGTGAGATCAGAATATTCATTAGTTATCAGGGTTTATAAATGGCACAACTTCAATTTGGTGTATTTTGGCTATCTTTGCCTGTTGCTTTTCTTTACATAGCTGACTGTTTGGCTTGTGTTTTCTTTGTTTTTAGGATAGCACATGTCTATTCATTAACTTCCCCCATCTCTCTTATGTAGTCCATACAGCACTAATATTAGAATCTAAATGTCATGTGAAACTTTGGGACTCGACACAGAACTTAAATCTTCGGTTTATAAAGGTTATTAAATTTCTACACATGATAAAATGTTTTGTTGAAATCTGCCTCAGAATTAGAGCTGAGTAAAGACAGACAGTTTTATTTCACAGAAGATTTAGATGTTTCAGAATCTGGTTTTTCTCCAGTTCCAAACAATCCCCTAGTATTTCTAAAGTTTCTACAAACTGGAAGGTACACTGATGTGGACCAGAAGCCTGGGAGACCAAAGTGCCACTGCCCTGCGAGTGCCTGGAGGAACCCAAACTCCTGGCTCCCCACAGTCGCTCAGGAAGTGAAAACACAGTTTGTATGTATGGCAGGTGGGAGACAACTACCGTCAGATGGAAAAGTGGTTTCTAAATGGAAATTCAGACACTGGTCAGGTTTTGCAAAATTTTGTACCTGATATTGATCAAAGAGGTGTTGTGGGTGCCAAGATTATTTTGAATATGTAGTATATGGCAGTGTCATGGTTATGTGTGAAATCTAAAAGAAGTTGACTTCGCTATACAGAACGTTTCTGCAGATTTGGAGCTTCCTGACTGCAGAGTCCATTTGTATTCAGTACAGTCTCGTTCTTAATTTGTCTTATGAAATCATGGATTGATTTTAAAGTGTGTATTCAGTACGTATGTCTGTCTCACTTTTACATGCTTGCAATGGATGTGAATATTAAAAGACTGGCTTGCAAAGAACACATACTGTAACACAGAGAAGAATATAATGAAAAGACAGAACCCTCTTTCTGGTGAATAGCCAAAGACAGGTTGGATTTAGTTATTCATCTAGTTTAAATGAAGCATATCTAAGCCATTCATTCTGGTGCCTGTGGTTCATGTACTAGTATGATTTTATATAATTTTGACAGCTTTAAATTATATTCAGGTACTTAAAAATGCCTTTCAAAATATCTTAGCTCTTGATGTATGGTGACACAATCCATTCCTTGGCAGCTGGATTTTACCATGTCAGAAAACAACAGACCACCACAGAACTCCCCCTGTTGAACTTTACCAACTAAAGGTCAGTCTCTCCTAATTTTTCCCCTTTTGCAGAAATCAGAATTGAAGCATAGTTTACTGGGCATCTTCCTAGGCATTTCTGTGCCAGGTGCAAGTATCCTGTATACATATAAACACATGGTCTTTACCAGAACGTTCAGTTACACATTATAGCTGATCAAAAGTGACACTATGTGAAAATGTGTTACACATTTATTGTGTTATCCTTCTGCTCTGAGTACCCTGTACAAGCCTTTTGCATTCATGACAGGTCTTATAAAGATGTTCATTGGTTTTATAAGTAGCACAATAACCTCCAGAGGACTGTAGGTATGATTTGGGCAAGTGTGCTAGGATCACGTTTGGCAATTATTTTGAGCTGGATTTCAGCCTCACTGAAATGAGAATGGACTAATTAGACTTGGACTCTTTAGCTGAAAAGAAGAAACAGCTGGGAGGGGAGATAATAGAGGTTTATAATGATAACTGAAGTAAACAGGGAACAATTACTCAATCTTCCACCCACTATGAGAATTAGAAGGCACCCCAATTATCAGGCAGCAGGCTTAAAACAAAGAGAAAGAAATACCTTTTCCCCTAACATCTAATTAAACTGTAAAACAAACTGTTCATGCAGGTTGCAGAGGCTAAACTTATAAATGAATTTAAAAAGGGATCAGACAAATTCAGATAACTGTGAATGTCCACCAGTGGTGAGGGAATGTGACTGTCTGGGTCCAACCTTTGCCTGAGGAAGCACCCTAAAAAAATCAATAGCTGGGAAGATAGCCCTTTGCATTTGCCCTGATTTTTATGCTCTTTCATAAGGACTGTTGTTGCCCATAGCTGGAGGCAAGATGCTTGGTGGGTTTTTCAACTCACACAGTAGAGATTTTTTGCTTTTATGTTTTAATTACAGTCTTCACTAGGCTGCCACAGGATTATTTCAGACATCCATATCATGAGAGATGCAGTAGTAGAAGAGCTGTGAGAGATGCTGAGCTCCCTGTGATGATGAGGAGTAACTGGATGAGTCCATCATGCCTTTAGCAGTGCAGCTACCCTAATTTGGGTACTAGGGTGCCCAGTCCATGGCCCTAGGACAGGCCATCTGGGTCCTGGCCTAATTCTGCACAGCAAAGTCACTGCACTAGAACATGCCTTCAAGTGTCCACCATGGCAGGAGGGTCACCACAACAGCAACCTCCTGCTAGGAGCAGGATGGGCTCTGCAGCCTCAGCCAGCACCGTAATGTGGAGAGCCAGATGCCTGCACCCTCTTCAGGACTTTTATTACAATAGAAGTCCATAAAGGTAAACTATAGACTTGATCTTTGGTGGAGGCAAATACAACCTAGATATCAAGTACACTGTAGTTCCTGCCTCAGTCCCAACTTTTCAAACTCTAGTACGGTTTTCTGCTGCTCCAAATTTCAGCACATTATAAACTGGAAAAAGCACATATATGCACACAAAACCACAGCATTCAGCACAAGCAACACATTTGCTTTCTTTCAGAGGCCACCAGCTGGTAGGAAACAGGGACTCTTTCACTGGTGTTACTGCTTTATACCTTCTGCTGCCTGAGACCTTTTCCCCTCCTGACAAGAGTAACCACTGGGCACAGTCCTTTGTTTAGAATTCAAGTTGTGACAGAATCAAGATGACAAACTCACATTAAGATAAAAATTGCTTCATTAAATGAGGGAAAGAATCTCTCTAGACAAAACAAAAAGCAATTTCAGATATAATACTATAAGAAAAACCAAAATCTTCTAAGCCAAGGAAATCACTGAGGAGCCAAAAAGGCACAAAGTTTGAATATTGGATGCATCACCTCACGGAAGTGGTGGAAAATGTCCTCTTAGGAGCTCACAAATCAGAGAGGAGAATAATACGAAGATGAATCAATACACTTCTCTCCTGAATGAAGGTTGGTTTCATTCTTGTTTTCTTTTATATGGGAAGGGAAATGGCAACAGAAAAACTCAAAGAAATAATATAGTTGCTTTTCATCACTGTTCTTTCAAAGCTGATTTCAGATCATAATTTGCCTGGAATTGCTTCTTGAACTGTCCCTTGACTTCCTATCTGCTGTTCCAGGTTGAATGAAAGACAGTTGCTGCTGGTAAAATAAGCTTTCTCTTTTGTAAGTGTGCCAACTTCTGGGAAATGGCAACAGAAAAACTCAAAGAAATAATATAGTTGCTTTTCATCACTGTTCTTTCAAAGCTGATTTCAGATCATAATTTGCCTGGAATTGCTTCTTGAACTGTCCCTTGACTTCCTATCTGCTGTTCCAGGTTGAATGAAAGACAGTTGCTGCTGGTAAAATAAGCTTTCTCTTTTGTAAGTGTGCCAACTTCTGTTCTCTGCCATCAGCAGATGAGCCAAATGGTTCTTCTGGGGAAATACTTATTTCCAGGCTACTCATATGTTTGAAGCCTCAGCATAATAATCCCAAGGTCAAAAGAGAAGTGCAAAAAATAAAATAATCCCTTCCGTAGTATCCAATAAAGACAAAACAAAGAGATCACAGTTATATCATCATCCCCCTAATTTAAATTGATGTGAAGAAAGCATGCAAGAGGATTTCAGGAAATTGCAAAATTGCTATTGCTACATCTATGCAGAAAAGGTTTACCTTTCAATACAGTGCAATTCTATCAATAAATAGCTTGCAGGTGATACAACCTTCTGTGTGACAATCCAGATTGCACGCAAACCCACCTCCCCCCACCAAAAAAAAAAATAATCAGAGAGCCATACTGTGCTGTCTCTGCCCACCTTCTGCCATTTTCTTCCCAGGAAAAGCTCCAGCCCAGCTTGCTGCTTGTGGAGCTGGCCAGAGCCAGATGGGAACAGAAGCATCCCCCAGGAGCAGTCATGGCAGGCGAGGTCACAGGACAGCTCTTTGGAACATGCTGCAGAGGGCTTGGTGTGATTCCAGCTTCATCTGCATGCTTCACCTCTCTGCCAGAGAGTGTTGCCCATGAAGTGGGGCAGGTAGAGCAAGGCACATCCCCAAACCTCCTGGAAGTCCTAAATGAGCACTTCTTTATTGTAATGTTTAGCTAAAGAGCCAGATTTAGTATGGAAGCAACCAAGAGGCAAAAGCCTTCAATTCCCTGTTGGCTATTCCTCTCTAGCAGGCAGTAACCTCCAGTGGAAGGGCAGCTGCCCACAGCTGGTGGGTGGAGGGGCAACCCCAGGGTAAAAGCCTAGCAACCAGCTGCTGGGTGGCCACATAACAGCACCTGGATGCAGCCGCCTGTGCCTGTACCAGTGGCAGAGATTAATCATCAGACTGTTTTTCTTCTGCAGAAAGAGATGCCCTTTCCCTTTTGTTTTGTCTTGTTGAGGCATCATTTCATTTTGTCAAGGACTATGAAGAAGCTATCTTGAAGCTTATGGCATCAAGTGAGGGAGGAAATCCACCCCTGGCTACAAAGTCCTAATTAAAACTCTACACAGCTATAGGAATAGAAAGACATGCTCTGATCTCAGTAGTGTTAGTGGAAAAGGGTTTATCCTGGTGATTTTTGAGGCTTTTGGCTGCCCCTTGCTGAGCAGAGCTGCAAAGAAGCTCAGGTCGGTATCAATAACACAGTGGTGCTTGCGTTCTCTGCCAGCCTGCCAGGCAGGAATTGTTTTCCAATCCGTACATCGTGTACAATGTGCTCCTGTGTTTCCACGAAAGCTGGAGTGTTTTATCAGGAAAGCCTTATTTCATAACAAAGTCACTACATGACCAGAAAAGCCAGGTCTTGGAGGGCAGCAGCCTGGGAGAGGCTGAGCTGTACCCAGCCATGGGGCTGACCCAGCAGCAAGGGCTGTGAAAGAGGGGAAGCCTGTACCCCTGCAGCCCTGTGTGGTATCACCAGGGAAAAAGGGTAGGATGAACAGAAGAATATAGAGAGGATCAGCAGTTAGCTTGGTCCATATTTCTTGGCTATGGCAAGCAGATCCTCAATCTGCATTCAGGTTCCTGGCAAATGCAAGGCTCCTGAGGAATTTCTACAAAAGTCCTTGTAAAAGCATGATGTTGTAATGTTGAAGGATGGCTGCTCTTACAATATAATACTGACATACTACATTACACAGAGAAAAATCACCCTAAGTGTGAGAAGTTATGTACTTGCCCAGGAAACTGTTCAGACAGGGGGAAATTTGTCAGACATTTCCTGAATAAGCTGCCTGCAGAAAGCATGACAAATGGGTAAAACCCATGTCATGCCTCACCTGGCAAATTCAGAAGCCCTCTGATCTAAACCTGAAGGTGACAGCACAAACTGGTAGTTCCAGTTCACTGTGCCTTGCACTTTTCTAATAGCAAAACCTATCTGAACTTTACTTAGCCAGCAACAGTAGATGAGAATTGGTCATATATTTCATGCTGGAAACTCATGTCCTGGTCTGTCAACACACCTGGTCCACCTGAATGTAGGGGCATTAGTCAGGGAGAGATGTCGGGAAAAAGCAAGAGAAAATGATTTCATAAAACAGGAGGGACTTAATGGCACAGATTCAGGCTCTTGGGTATTTCTAGGAATAGTCAGTGGAAAGCAGAGATTCTACAAGATAACAGTAGCTACAAGGCAATGGCATTCCCAGTAGTTAGTGTTTCCTGCTGCTGAAGGTAACATGCAGCATCTAGGGCTACTTGCGCTGGAGATTTACAACCAGGACCTAAGGCTATCATCTGCATTGAGAAGGGTTAGTTTGAGTGGAACACAGAATAAATGAGGAGTGTCTGAGCTGGGAGAAAAAAAGAGAGAGGCATAAAGAAGGGAGAAATAAGTGAGCTGCTGAGCAAAGCTTATGGCATTTCAATGAGAATAATCCTTTCTCAGACCACAAAAACATTTAGAGAGGAAATTTGCAATAAACCTCAGAGAGGTACTGACAAAGAGACTGTAAATTCCGTTCCAAATGTTTGAGGTTGTTAAGTGGACTAATATTAAGTGGGATTATAAATGTAATGGCATGTAATATGGCTTTCAAGTAACTAAGGAAGCATTATATGAACTGACAATGGTGATCTGTGGCTCTGGGACCTTAATAAATTTATGAGAGTTTATTACTGAATTTCATTTATTGCCATCATAGGGAATGCTTACGCATGAGAACTTTACATGAATTGAGATAATTGATCATCCAGGGAAATGTCTAAATGCATTTAAATGAAACTTTCAAATACCAATTTTAAATTAACAAGAAAAAACCCGTTAAAATCTATTCAGGGAATATTGTTATTAGCAGGACACCGTCAAGCCCCTTAGGCAAGAAATGTTCCCTGTTACAAGATATTTGATCTTGACTGCAGGAGAACAAAAGCTTTAAATCAGCCCTTCCAGTACAGATCCTCTCCCCAAAGACACAACAGTACCCATGAGCAGCACTGAAATTAACTCACCAGAGGTCTAAGTGTCAGCACAAGCTTTGCTTGCCCGTGTGCCCTAGTTGTAGCTTCACATTCAGCAAGTTACTGCTGTGCCCTAAATCCAAGGAAAAAGCAATGAGGGTTTCTTCAACATGGGTGTTGCTCAGGCTGGAAGGTGGCCCCAGGGCCATCCTAGTCCAGCATCTGCTCAGTTTTCCCTAAGGAAAAGTGATAGGAAGAGATGGGAACACAAGGGTTTTCTGCCCTCATGCTGAGCTGGGGGGAGCACAGGGACAGGTCCCCTCCCTGCAGGTCTGTAAGCCGCTTGTGCATTTGCTGTAGAATCACCAGTGTCCACAGCTGAGCCCCAGGAATGGTCAGGGAAGGAAGGAGGGAGAGAAGGAAAGAAAAAAAGTCAGAAAATTATAAAAGTAGAGAAAGGATAAGGGGGAAAAGGAAAGAGAAAGTGTAAGGCGTAAGAGAAACAGCAAAAAGAAGGGTTCTTACACATGGAAAAGGGAGGAACAGAAATAAATAAATCAATCAAAGAGAAAATGTACTTGAGGGATGGACAAAGGACTGCAAAAATGAAGGAATAGAAAGAGGAAGTCAAGGACAGATGTTGGGACTGCAAACTCTATTATAGGAGTCCAGTGTCAGATCTCACTGCACCTCAACTGGTTCTTTTTATGTTTGAATAAGATTTTTTGATGGATTTGTAGATTTCCACAGTAATCCAAAGAGCTCCTGCTTCAGTGCAGTTTCAATTATACAAGAGTAGCTGATCTCAAAACAGATGTGAAAAACTAAAAGGAGATAAGCTTAAAAGACTGCAGGTTATGCAGAAGGCAGGATGAATTACACATTGGTGAAACCAGCCCTTGCCTATGGCCCTGAGCAAGTAAGAAAAATCATGTAGTCTGGAGCCATGTAACTCAGCTGGGACCTAAATGACACCAGTGCAGGATCTGGGGAGAGAAAGCAATAGCTTCCCAGCTGAACCACCATCTCTCTCTTTCTCTGACCTTCCTGTTCTCTACTAAGATCTCACCCATCTTTCCAACTTTCAATCCCTAAATATTGTCCCTTATTATTCACTCCTGGGCCTTGGTGCATCAGTTTGCCTGTCCTTTCAGGAATTTTTATTTGAAGGCTTGAAAATATATGTATTCAGTGTCAGTGGGTGCTTGTTAAATGATTTTGTTGGAAGCTTTCAGCAAATTAAACTGTTTAACAATGTGAGATAATTTTCCATGGGACAGTGCTGAAACAGACGATCAGATCCAGGAGCAGTACTGATTTTCACTGCAGCAGAAGCACAGTCAAAACTCTGCAGAAAGCATCTGGCAAATTAACAGAATATGAAATACAATCAGATAATGTAAAGTCAAGAGACATTTCCTATTTAGCCTTTATGAGGATTTACTGAATGTATTCATTTATTGAAGGCATCTGGTGACCTTTGGAGCTTTTCTGCTGTACAAGCCTGGGAACTAGCTGGGAGCTGAAATCAAGAGTTTTCCTGTGCAAGGGCATCTGCAAAGAGCAAGTGGTGAGAGAGCAGAACTGTTTACACCTCCACTACATTAGAAGCAGGCAGTGGGACAGTGCCATTTTAAACTTAGGTTTGTGCTTGGCCAAGACGTTTTTTGGTGATACATTTCCAGTTAAAATAATGTGTGCGTAATTAGCCCTGCATCATCGGGATGCAAACACAGGTCCAGCTCCACTGAGCTGCATGTAGCACACATGGGTGGTGGGAAAACAAATGGAGGAAAGGAGAAATCAGAGTCAGTCTTGACCATCATTCATGATGATTGGCCCTCTCATCATTAATGATGATTGGCCCTGTGTACTCTCACCAGTAAGGCCACACCTTGAGTACCGTGGTCAGTTCTGGGCCAGTCACTTCAATAAAGACATTGAGGTGCTGGAGCGTGTCTAGAGAAGGGCAATGAAGCTGATGAAGGCTCTAGAGAGTAAGTCATATGACAAGTGGCCGAGGGACCTGGGGTTGTTTAACTTGGAGAAGAGGAGGGTCAGAGGAGATTTTATTGCTCTCTACAACTACTTGAAAGGAGGTTGTAGAAAGGTGAGGGTTGGCATCTTCTCCCAGGCAACTAGTGACAGGACAAGAGGACTTAACCACAAGCTGTGCCAGAGTGGGTTCAGGTTGGACATCAGGAAGAATTTCTTCACTGAAAGGGTGGTCAGGCATTGGAATGGACTGCCCAGGGAGGTGATGGAGTCACTGTCCCTGGAGGTGTTCAATAAACTACTGGACAAGGCGCTTAGTGCCATGGTTTAGTTGGCATGGTGGTGTTTAGCCAAAGACTGAACTTAATGATCTTGGAGGTCTTTTCCAACCTTAATGATTCTATCATTCTATGATCTATCCTCTTTGTCTTTCCTTTTTCTTTTCATCTATGTCCCTTTCTTGCCATTAGCCCATTAGAAAAAAAAAATTAAAATCTCAGTTGTCTGGCATTTGCCCACTCATATAGGTGAAGTGTTGCAAGTCTGCAAAGTGATGTCCTAGCGCCACAGTGTGGGTTGCAGGCTGCTCTGTACACTGGATGTGCTTCTCTTTCATCCCTTTTGAAGTGCAAATGTAAACATCCTTGGTCATGAGTCATTAAGAGCCTAAGTGGTTTTGAACAAAGGTTAGGCAGCTCAGTGAACCAATACGTTTCTAATGAAACTGTGCTTTTATGGAAAAACTTCAGTGGGCACATTGTTGGCATATTTTCCCTCTTATTTCCATGTACCTGTTAGGGAATGGAGATCTAGGGCAAATAAGTACAGAAGGGTAAACTTTTGACTGGAGAGTTACTAACTTCAGCTTTACTTTTGGAATTAATTTAGTGTCTTTCTTACTCCAAAATGGGAGAGCAGGAACAATGTGTCTTATGTACTATCCCTGGTGACAAGATTTATGAAGCCTTTGATCAGGTGTCTCAGCACACAAAAAGGAGTTGTTCCTATAGTGAAACCCTAAGAGGCTCAAAGGACAGACTTAGCAATGCTAAAATTCTTGTGACACACCTGTCCCTCTCCAAGCCCTGTGCTATCTCATAGTAGCATCCCTTACTGCTCTCTCCTGTCTGGATGCAGGTGTTGACCAGGGACACAGTGCTGAGGAGAGCAGGCTGGTTCCATCCCATCCCCTCTTGGGTTCCTGGCAGCATCTGGCACTGTGTGTTCATCTCCCACTATAAAATCAGCACGTGTTATCTGCATTCACTTAAACTGAAAGCATCCCTATGCTTCTTTACCCTTGCACTCTCTCTCTCATGTCTTGAAGCTGTAATAATCCTTGCTTGCCTATTTGCATCTGTTAGTCTGAAATCTTATTTTTAGAATACACACACACATTTGGGAACTCTAGCCCAGCATAAATCAGAAATCAGCTTTTATGAACTGATAAGCTTGTGGAAGCATCCAGTAGTGACCTCTTTTTGAATCTCAGCAGCCAAGAAGGGAGTTCTCCTGAGACTGCATTTGGAGCTCTATAAATACTTTGCATTTTTGTTTAAAAAGGATTTTTTTTTTTGGTATTTTCAAACTGAAATGAAATTTCTAAGGATCTCAAAAAGGTTTTCTTTCTGATAGGGAATCCAAGGTGAATGGTATGGTACACTGTATATAAAACTAGTCCCAAGAGATGATGCAAAGAACATGATATAGAAAGAAGTTCATTCCTCTAGTACAGATCAGACATCAAGGTCACAATCAACAGATCTTTTGCCAGAAAAGATCTTACAGAGAGAAAGCTTCTTTCATCAAAGAGAATCCCTGAACTACAGTACATGGCTCTTGCTATCCACTCAGCTTTCATCTTTATTCCTATCTAAATAATTTTGAAGAGCAGAGATGAACAGAAAAACAAACTCTGAGGAGCACAGGCAGCTCCAGGACTAAAAGACTGATGCCCCTTGCACTGAAGGACATTTAAGAGTGAAGACTGAGTGAGCTCTGGTTATAACTCTAAGTCCTGTAATAAGTCAGCAAATATTAAATCCTTTTTGTTGTAGTTAAAGAAGTTGTCTAAGAAAAAAGAAATTACTTGAATCCTTTCAACATAGATTGGATCTTGAACAGAGTAGGAAAAAAAGCCTTTTTCTCATAAAAAGGCATTTTCTTACACAACTTCTAGTATGATTTTGAACTCAGGAGGAGCAGCACTGAAGAGTCACTTGAACAGTGAACTCAGTGGGAACTGGAAGCTGCTCCCTCTCCCAGGAAAAAGTCCCATGTTTGTAAGAGGAAAAGGGGTTCGTGCTGAGAGGAGTGTAGCAGGAGTCATGAAACACTCTCTCATCAAACCTTTGCCTGTGATGAGGAGAAGCCCTGGCTCTTTGTCGGTGCTGAAATCTGGTGGGATGAATGACCCACATCTCAACTCTGGTGAGCAGATGCTGGAGAAACTCAGGGTAGTGCTTACTCCACTACCTCTCACTTATGACTGTGCCAGAGAGCAAACCCATGGTAGGGGGACAGCAGCCACCATGAACTGGTCTCTCCCTCTTCTCTCTGCCTCCAAAAAGACAACATGTACCACCACTGTCTATGAACTCCAGTGCACACAGCAAAATCTCAGCAGAAGTCTCTCTTGGCTCCTTCATTGACAGTCAAGCATCAGGTTTAAGGTCTGTGGAAGAAACAAGACTTGTCTGACTTTAGGGGAGGGTCTGAAACCCCTTTCTTTGTGAAAACTTGGGGCACTGGAAGGTTCAACTTGAAGAAAGCAAGTCGGTGTTACCTCAGAGCAGGGTCACTCTTGCAGATGCCACAGAGGCTGCTTCATGTCACTGCACCTACTGAATTAGCCAGTGAAGGAAATGGTGCCATTTGGTACCACATAAGTTCTAACCTTTATGAGCCAAGGAAACACTTAGCTTGCTTCAAATAGGTCCTTATCTTTCAGTTTCAGTCAGAATTGCAGTTGTAGTTATACCAGTTTATGGTACAGTTATGTGACACGCTATAAGACAACTTCTTACTCAATAGCACAAAACAGTGTTGTTGAATGCAGTAACAATTTGCTATTTGGGAGAATGCTTATTCCTCCCAGCTTTTATCTCAAATGCTGAAAACTTGAACAATGCCCTAATTCAGTCCTGGCCATATCTGTCTGCTGTTGGTGCAGATCAGGAGACCAAAAGGTCAGGGGCAGCACAATCTAGTGCTTTGTGGCCAAACACTCTGAAAGAATCACTTCAGCCAACACCAGTTTTTATTGCTGACCGGTAAGCATATCGAGACCTTGATAAGCAAGGAGACATAAAAAGAAAGGAAGGATTAAATAAAAAGAAGGCATTCCATAAGCAAAAAGTTTTTACTGGGGCCATGAGGGCATTTCATGTTTTAGAAGAGACTTTCTTTGTGTGAGCACATGCTGTTTCTCTAATACTTTCCCCTTATAACCTTTAATAAACATACAGAAACTTCTGGCACTCATGGGCAAAGCATCAAGCCCAGTGGTGCTTACTTAGTTTCAAACAATAGTCTGTTTGCTGGCATAGCTGCACATATTTACATTTATGAGGGTAGCTTCATTGGTACCTGCCACACATCACTTAAAGTGCACTTGAGGAAGTCTGCAACTGTGACTTCTTCATTCTTTGAAAGCTATTGCAGAAAAGTTGGTAGAGCTGAATGACTGAAATGATTTATAGTGCTTGGCTGTTGGGTAAATTATTAAACAGTAGAAGTCTGGAGGAAGAAATAACACAAAAGATTATTCATGTGTACTTGAGTTGGTAGAAATACCTCAGAAAATACACCGTACAATTTGACAAAGAACATTTAGTGAAGGATGATTACCAGTGATATTCAAAGACATTTCAGTTAATGTTATGTATTATAATCCAATTTTTCTACCATTTGTATCACTTTATATTTTCCACTTTTGTTTTCCTCAAGATTAACCCAAATGTAGATCTGACATGTTCTGTATGGTAGAGCCTACAGCAACTAAGACTTCAACAACATCTTTTGCTTTTTTTTTCATAGAGGAATGATGAAATCCACTGGAAGATAAGAAACGATTCAAGTATTCCATAGAGGTACAGAAAATCTGCTTTTCATGACCCTTCTTGTTTCAAAGAACATCAGGTAGAATTTAGAACTATTACCAGCCAATGTAAAATAACGCATAATTCTATACCTAGCTTTGTAATAAACTGCACATTGAAAGGCTCTGAAATTGCTGCAATTACCATCTCCCACAAGGGACTCATTCAAACAAAAATTGAAGTAGATGATCTGAACAATATGGTGAAAAAATTCACATTTAGCAGCTGGTAAGTTTGCAACGCTGTAATGTTACATCTAATACAACAGGTGGGAAAACATGCTATGTATATGATTTGTGATGCAGATACAGACAGAGATACCACTTAAAGGAAAAATTATGATGTAGAAATGTTTCCCTTTTTTCATTAAGGAACTTTACATGATCAGTGACTAAAACTCTGATCTACAAAGATGCCACTTTTGCTATGCAAGACCTAGGCAGGTTGCATTTTAAAAATTTCGAGGAACAGATCAGTGTAAAAAGTACTTATTTTTTCCTTATCCTCCCATCATAATCTTGGCATAGAGTTAAATTAAAAATACCACATTTGGAACAATAATGAAGAAGAAAAGAAGGAAACATGGTTGTGCTACATTAAACCTCAGACACTCCTGTGTGGTGCCGTTAGCTTCAAAGAGTGCATCATGCTGAAGGGAAAAGGTAGTTCAAACCCAGATTTGGATTTGAAAGGAAGCCTCCTACAATCTAAAAGAATGTCATAAAAATGACAGATGATGACAGCAGAGGAAGTAAAATCTAAATGGTCAAAAGAACAGCTACTTAATTTTTAAATATAATCAGACAACTTAAGTCTCAAAGTAATAGTAAAAACAAAAAGGCTGATCTGTGTTTTATAAAGGCCAGATAAAAATAGGACAAACTGAACTAAACTGAAAATAGAGCAGAGAACAAGAAAGGGTTTATTAAATAAAGAAGACAGTAACCAAGGAGATCTGTAAATGAACAATAGGAAGAAAACATTTCTAATTTCTTGAAGAGGTAGAAGAAAAGATGCCACAAAAGCTAAGGGGAACAATTTATCTGCAGTCTGCTTTGAAGAATGGTTGCAAAGATGACTGAATACATTTCTAAAAGCACAACTGTCACAATACGTAGTGAAACACTTCTAAGGAGAAGATTTATGATAGCATGAGCAGAGCAGAAGAAGCTGTGAAGGCAATCAAAATTCAATCCCTTCCACTCAAGAAAACAGGGAACACTGACTGTTTCTGTGATCTGAACTGCAGGGTTTGGTGCTTAATGCTGACCAGGGAAATTTCCCACTGAGTTTCTAAGGCAATGAAACCATGTGAAAAACCCAAATCCAAACCCAAACCCAAACCCAAACCAAACAAGCAACAACTACAAAAAAAACCCCCAACTAAAACAAAACAAAAAAACCACCCCTCACCCACACTGAAAAAATTCATTCAAATTAGTTACAGAATTTTGAATGCTGGTTACCAGCAGTGGGAAACTTTCTTGAGAGAACATAGTAAGCTGACTGGAATGAAAAATACTGTTATGTTTAATAAAGTCCCTGCTTTGTACAGGGCCTAGCCACATGACAATCTAGATTTAAAAAGCAGAGTAGAGCTATCTATGAGGATGGTTGAATTCAGAGTACAACTGCAAGCAAGACAAAATCTCTCACTGAGCTACCAACAACATTTTGGAGCCCCTCTTCTGCACTGAAAATAGGAACCTAATGTTATGTCTTTATTTTATAGCTCCATTATAACTCTGTCATTTACTATGGAGGCAAGTGGTGACATCAGGAAGAACTACTTGGTTCCTGCTGTCTAGCTTCCTGGTAATATTTGTTGTGCCAAATGTTTGGTTCAGCCTGAATTATTTGTACATAGCAGCTCCTAGTATTTTGTTGAACAGGGATTAGCTGCCCCATACTCTGAATAGCTTGAAGGGTGAAAACTCAAAATCTATATCTAACGATGATTTTCAGTCTAGAAAATACTAAGATTTGCATCTGGAAGTGGATCCAAACTTGCTCATATGTCACTGGCAGAAGAGTGAAGTGGATCATGTTATTCATCCATGAGCTCCATTAGCTCAATGTGTAATTTAGGACAAAAAGTTGTTTTGCAGCAGTGAAGAAATTTACAATAGATCTAGATCTAAGCAAGCCTGAAATCAGGCGTCCAAGACTGATCTTGATATCTCAGCTAAGTCTGTTCCACTCTTTTATGGTGATGATACTATCTTCATTTCATAAGTGTGAAATCAGATTAGTAAAAAAGTGATACATATTTATAGACGAGTAATGACTAAAAGTAGAAATTACCCTTTGCAGAAAGAAACAAAAGTGAATGAAGAGAAAATAAGAAAGGTGCCAGAAGTCTCTACTAGTGACATTGATCTGGTACCTTGATTGTCATGGGATGAAATCAGAGGTGATGTGAGGGTAGAAAAGCTGGCTTGAAAAACTCTCTGGTTTAATAATACTTGATAGCAGCTTGGGGCAAGAATGTGCCCCAGTCACTCCTGAAGTTACTAACAGATTCCCACTGAGCAATAGGATTAAGAGGCTTTTTAAATATAAATCTTACGCCACACAGATTTAAACAGAGGAAATGGAGTGCTGAAGGAAGAAATACCTGGACTTTATTTATATTTTTAAAAGTTCTATGAGTGTGGATTAGCCATTACAAGCATCCAGAGACACTGAAAATATACTTGCTTTCAGGCCCATCCAAGTTGATTCCTCCCTATAAAAAAAATGAAAGGCTGCCTCTCATTTACACTAGCATGGTCCAAAAAATAATTCTGTTATCCATACCTTGATTTATTCAATGTTGCTATTTCAGAAATAATGTAAAATGACTCAGAGACAATTCCAGGTCGATGGGTGATTTTAAAGTTACCTGTATTCCAGTGAAAGGATAGTGGTTGAGACCAGAAGATGACTGGGAAGGTGTTGACATGGAGTCAGTATCATCGAAGCCATAATGCGACAGGGAAATGGGAAAAGAAGGTTAAGCTAGGTGTGTTATTGGAGACAAATACGCTCATTCCTTTCCAACATTTCATGAAGAAGTTTGCACAAGCTTAGTAAGAACCTGTTTGGTGTCGTGTCTGTGGAAGATCTCCCTTCTGCTGTGTATAGTGCACTGTCCTCTCTGGGTCGGGGAGTGGGGAGCATGGTTTGTTCTACTATAGAAGATCTCTATGGATCTGTGAATATAGATTTATGTCAAGTGAGAGAAGACAGATAGACTTGATTTTGTTTCTCTCCTAGAAAATGTTTAGATTCCTACATGCTTAATTAGTTAGGGCAAATGTTTCTCATTTAGCATTGATAAGCCTTGAGAAAGTAATAAGTGTTTTCTGTAGCCTGAGAGTTTTGAGCTACAGGTATTTTATTTGGTTACAGAAATTTAAATAGCATGAGCTAATCAAATTTTAACAGCAAAAGAAATTACTAATTCTCTGAATGTTCGAAGACACATGGATATAAGCCAATAAATTGGCTAAATAAATGTCTGGTGAATATTATCTAAGTGTTTTCTCCCCTTAGGAACATTGCTAAGCTTGATTTAATTTATTAATATAGTTTAGTAGATAGGATTTCAATTATGAAAATACAGTAATACTATGAAGCAAGCAAGTAGGAACTTTTTCTAGGTGATGCCCTGCTCATTTTGTTACACATTGGGTTTACAAAATTATGGCCATGCCTATGTATGCAGGAAATATAATTCAGCATACTGGAATTTCTGCCAGCATTATGCATGCCACCCAGGGACTTGGCCAAATCACCTTAACAGGATTATTTCCATTGGTTTTAAGAGCTAAACCTATTCTGTAGTGCACTTAATACCTCATTCAGAGCACACTGAACACATTAAGCCTAATTAGTCAGCAGTGTAAGATCAAGAAATACAAGCAGATTTGTTGCAGGCTTGACTCAGTAGTTTTCAGCAACACTGCATCATGGTCCTTGATTTTGGTCTATTACAGAGGTTTTCTTGGTATGTTTTCCTCTCAGTTCTGTGTGTTTCCTTCTGTTCCCTGTGGCTGAACACCCGTGCAATGTTTTGAAATTCTTGGATGAAAAATACTCAGCAAAGGTGGAGATCATATCTCACACTGCCCAGCAAGTTAGCAACCCACAGCAGTTTGGGTCCTTCTCTGCAGGTTCAAAAGTGGCAGAGTTGTGATGATAACCTTGCCAATTCTCCAAATTATCCAGTTCTCTCCATCCTCAAATACTGCTTAAAAACTTCAGTGTGTGAGTCACCCTGCCTTTCTAACTGGTGTGCTGAGACACACTGAAGAGATTTCATTAGAATTCTCTACAGGCTGGAATAGATTATAATAAGATTACTGTCACCAGCAGAAGGAAAACTGTGAAGGTAGATAAGAAATTCTGAAGGTTGCTGGAGGTGTAAGGGATGCTGGAAAAACAGGATTCTTTCAAAATAAACAAACCAATCAAATCTCCTTAGGAAACTGATAACAGCAAAATTGCAGAACTGTGTGGTAGAAACCTTCCACTTTTGCTAGGAGTGCCAGTGGAAAAGAATTTGCATATCCATATGAATTTCTGAAGGATGACTTTGAGGTTAATTGCTTTAAACAAACTTCTTTAACTCTCAAGAAAAACATAGCAGTCTCACAAACATATGTAGCACCATGATCTACTTTTATAAAACAGCCAGTGTAGCATGCTGCTTAGAGCTGATGAAGCTGAATCTAAAACTTGTCCCAGGCACTGGGTAGCATGAAACAAGAGATAGCAAGAGAAAGCTAAAAGGGAGCACCATTTCTAGGTCACTTACATGCAGACTTACTGATAAACAGTGTCACAAAATACTGATTTCCACCCCAGGTCAACCCGTATCTTCACACCCTTGTAACATTTTGAAGGAGTCACATTCTAAAGCCCCTTGTGTTCCCCTGCTATGCCTAGAGGGAACAAACTGAAAACATAGGAAAAGCCTTGGTTATCACCTTTAAATCCTTCCTTTGCTATTTTTCCAGTTTAACAACGACAACTAAGAAATTTAACAGCAATTAAGATGCAGGTCTGCTGGGAATTGTGACTGTCACAGCAGCCAACATTTTCTGTTTCATTTTAGCCTCTCATCTGATTGCATCTGTCTGCTGTTTTCTGTCTGCCTTTATGTTTCTGCTCTTTGGGAGAGGAATTACTGCTTTTTTTTTCTCTCTTTCTGCTAATAGAGTGTCTTGCAACTCTGACTGAGCTGCCACCACACCACAGCACAACAACAGTAAAGTATTTTCAGAAGCCAAGAACAGGCAAAAATGGAAGAGCAGGAAAACTTCCATCCATCCTTTTCCTTTGTGATGGGAGACAGCAGGAACACAAATCCCTCTTGTGCTTTATTTGGAGATAGGGCAACAATATGAGTCTGTGATTTTAGTTCCAATACACATTTTATTTTAAAGAACGTTTTTAGTCAAGATTTTTCCCAAAAGATACATACATACCCTCTTTCACCTCTCCCAATCTCCTATTTCCATAAATGAGTGAAGTTTATGACACCTAACAAAGTAAGGAACCCTCTATTCCTCGGAAGGTTTTTATGCTGAGTGGTAAAGAGAAGTGACAAAGACCAGGAAAACCAACAGAAACGTGTTTAATGCATTCTCTCTTTCAGGTTGCTACCACAAAGGCCACTTCTACAAAAAAACCCATCCTCTCCCGTTACAGGTTGTCATGATTTAGGAATGGTATTCCCTGATTTGATGTTTCCACTGAGTCCCCCTGGACCATGTGCCACTCGATCACTCTCCCACCCCTGGCAAGTTGGAGGGAATTGGAGCTACAAAAGGATCACGGGTTGTGATAAGAACAATTTACTCAGAAACAGCAATGAAGTAAGAAAACGAACAGTAACAACTGTATTAATAACAGAGTGTACAAGAGAGGTGAACAACTCACACATGATTGCTCACTATGTGGAACTCAGCGTTGCCCCAGCGCACACATTGCCTGACTGAACTTGTGCCAGCACACAAGGTACCCACAGGCCCCTCCAGCCCCTCTACATGATGTGAGGTGGTATAGAATAACCCCAGGGTCCTAGTGTGCCCTTCCTGGCTGCTGCAAAAGTTAATCCTGTCCTGACCAGAACCAGGACACAGTTATGAATATGATAAATATTGCTACAACTGCCTCTTATTTTTCAAATATAAGAAATACCATATGTTCTGTACATTTATGGCACTTTTCAAAGATTATATTACTGTGACCAAAACTATGCTAGAGACAGAAATGGGATCCTGCAGTATCTAGCCTGGCTAGTTACAATGAATTTCTTAAAAATTAGAGATATTCTAGTACATCATCACTGTAAGCACTTAAATTATAAAAATAAAGAAACTTATCAAGCAAAGAGCTCATACAGTTCCAACCTCCCTTCACAATTACTTCTCCCTGTTCTATACATTATCACAACATTTAGTGCAAAACTTACCAATATGAAATTTTTTAAAGACAATTCTACCTCTGAATACGTAAGTTTTATTTCAAGACTACCATATTTCATTCATTCATATACTCATCAACACCATTCCAGTCTTTACAAACCTCACGCACATATGAACTCTGCTGAAACAGAATGCACAACTTCCATTGCTTTCTAATTGAAAGTACTTCTTTGGCCTTGTTCATTTTTTATTGTCTCTGCAGCTCTAAATAGTGATCTCCCAAAGTCATGTATTATTTCCTAGAAGTATGGCGATTTAAATAAGTCTGAGTTATGCTGTTATGTGAATACTTGGGCCTATGGACGATGTTTGATTTCTAAGTGAAGATGTAGGACAGAAACATTGCTGAACAACATGCAGGTTTTGGTATGGATTTATCTCTACTAAAATGTCATCTTTTTCTTCAATGCAGGATACAAATTTGGCTTTTGCACACATTCACTTTCACATAAAAGTGCTTTTTAATCCTTACTCAAACAGTGAAGGTACTCAAGTGAACTTTTCTACCTGCAGTGAATGTCATGGTTTTCAAGCACCTTCTTCAATAATTATAGGAATAAGACTTTGGACTACAATTTACCCTCCTCTACTCCAGAGTCATTGCTGACAGCTGCACAATATTATGATTGCAGTAGGTTTGTTTTAATCACAGTAGTTTAAGGGAAAATACTTGTTAAGGACCTAAGCATTTGGCTAGATCTTCAGGGAACCCATGGTTCAATTATGGACTCTTATAATCCAATTTCTCTAGAGTACTGTGTGTTGGATCCGCTGGTAAAAAGAGACTGCAGCTGCACCAGATGCATCTGTATGGAAACTGCAGCACATAATTCAGTCTACATGCCCATTCAGTCCTTGGCCTCACTCTTGGGACTGCTGAAGGCACTAATTACTACCAGGGCTGTTTGCAATGTGTGTGCTTCTTCACTAGGAGTGCAAATAACATCATTGCTGTATTCAACAGAGACCAACAAAAATGGCTGTAAGTCACTAGAAAGGCAGGATTTGGTGCAGTGATTTTAAATAATGATGTTCCATATTGCTTTACCAGTTCTTTCACTCAGTTGCTACTGTGCAATCCCAGGATGTTTCATCATTCACTGGAAAATATTAGCTTCATAAATAAGATGCAAGACACTTGTTTTGAAAACAAGGATAGGATAATGGTCAGAGCTTTCTAGCCCTCAAAAATTATCACATATCATTGAGTCCACCCTTAAGGGAATGTCATTTGTAAACACTTTTTTATTTTTGATATGTCAACCATTGCTAAATATATAAATGGAGCTTTCTCTACTCTTAAAACAGTCAATTTAACTAATTTAACTAATGTAGATCATGACTATAGGGCTTGCTTACAAGCATGCAGCTTGTGCATTTACATATACAGTATGGAAATGGTCTACTGCTTCCTAATCCTTGAGTCATGGCTCTCAAGAAGACCTTAGAAGAGGTTCAGTGTTCTTGTTCTTCCATCACAGACTCAGGGAAAATGGAGCAGAAATGGGAAATCACTATACCTGTCATCCTAGTGCAAGTTCAGATTAGCTGTGCATAAGATGTTCCTACAGACTGGCATTTTACTTGAAACTTCCCATGATAGAGAGCCCACATTTAGACAGAACACCAGTTTCTCTGTACAATTAGAAAGATTTTCCTCAACAGTCCACAGACTCCTCACATGCTCATCTATTACTTCCATAGTGGGCCCACAGAAAAGTCTGTTCCTCTCTTCTTTCCAGCTATTGTCTAACTGTTTGACAGCCATTTCTATGTATCTCACGTTCCACTTACTGGTCCAAGAGATGTTCTGACTACTGTGCTCTTATGGGAAAGAGATTTGTATCCTCTCTTTCTCCTTAGCACATCAATCATAATTTGGTACTGTCCTTATCTTGGTGCATGCAATTAACTTACTCCCTTTTATTTGTCTGTTTGCTACTTCCCTCACTCTCCTGAGCTTTGTGTTCACTTCACTGAATCATTGCAGGGACAATGGGATCTCCGTCCATGGAGATAATAAGAATTTGACTGGATAAGACCATGACAAATGACAAAGCCTGCTTTGAGCAGGCAGTTTGACCAGATGACCTCCAGATGTCCCTTTCAGACTAAATTATTGCATGATTAATATTTGTACCTTGGAACATTTAGGATGAATGTCCAGATTAGTCTTTACAAAAGTATCGTCTGCTTCACATTAATTGCCAAGCAATGGATGACATGTAATATCCTTCTCCTCTCCCCATGATAGATGAATTATTTTCTCATTTCAAGGGAAAGGTGGGACTCTTTACAAAACCTAATGCAGTGGCACTTGTTTGCTGAACAAATATGTCCTGAGGTTTAATTGGGTAAGAGAAATACACCTCCTTTTTCCTCATTTGAAACTGGTCACAAAGTCTCTGCCTCTGATTACCTATTCTGATTGATTGCCACTCAGGTTTTCCATTTAACATTTTAAGTAGATTTTCCTTCCTCCTCACAGAGGCTGCTCTGCTCACAAATATTCATATATTTAAGCATTCTCATCTACAATGAAGGACTGGCGTCAGCATTAGCCAGCATGAATTTTCTCCCCTTGGCTTTGGGCATTCTGGAGCCTGAGAATGATAGCTCTTTTTCTCCTGGGTGACTGAGTCACTGGTTCAGCTAAATGAAACTCCATTAATTATGAACGAGTTCTCAATAAATAAACAAACTCTCATATGTGAAGATTTGCTTTATTCAGGTTTAACCATAACTAATTGCTTCTTTAGCAACCGTTGGAACAAGCAAACAAATTTTTATGCGGCAACAAATGTACTGAAGTGCCTTTTCAAGGAACAGCATTTTATCGCTGATTGCATTTTGGTAGGTGAGCATACAAATAAAAAACTTATTATCCATCTAAGAACTCTTGTCTCTTGCTCCTCAAATATTATTTTAATTCAAACTCTTCCTTTTTTTCCCAGTAAACAATATCATTCAGGATTTTAATGCACAATCCACTCCTTTCCCTCCCATTATGGGCATTGCAATGCAACAGAAGTAAGTGTTCTGCCAAAAAATCTTCATGTCTTGTCTATATTCATCCAGCTGGGAGCAATCAACTATTGGTTAGAAAATTAATTCAAGTGTCTTACAGAATATGCTTCACTTTACCATATAACTAGAGCAGAAATTCAACGAGTACAAGCATAAATAGATCAAGATGGCATCTTTCTGCCAGTCATGCCTCTAGTAAAGTCACTTCTGAAGTGTACAGCTCAGCCTCACTACAGATTGCTGGGAAAAAATACAGGTCCAAGGTCTTTGTCATAGGAATGGATTGTTATAAAGTATTTAGTGCACCAAGAGTAAACAGTGAAATGTAATGATTGCAATATTGTGAAAGTGATGTACAAACTCTCCCCTGTGCTCTTAAGCCAGTAACCTCATCATTCTCCTGATGAAGGAATCACTTCAATCATAGGACAACCATGAAGAATCTCTCTCTGCTTTGCTGTGTGTCTGCTTAGCAGAGCACCATCCTCGACCACTAACTTCCTCTGTTTTCTGTGTTCTGTTCACTAATTTTTAGTTCTAAAAGCTGCTTAATCATGGAGAACCACATCAACTCCTGCTAAATTAGGATTAAGACACCATAAAATATCTCAAAGCACAATTATCCTCTTCTCTGTCCTTCTCTCCATATATGCACCAACAGATCAAAATATTTATAATTTTTTGTTTGTAATTTCTGTTATGCAAGAAATGCTTTAAAAGATGCTAATTTTCCATTGTATTGGAGTTCCAGGAGTCAGAATATGATCTTAAACTGCTCAGTAGATGATAGAGGTATTTTGAAAATATCTGCACTGGAGGTTCGTTTATCTCAACTTTTTCACTGCTCTCCCTTTTGGGGCCTTTCATGCAATCACCAAATACCTGAAAAATTTTCCAACAGCAAAATCTTCCAGACATTCATTTTTTTTGTTTACTTTTTTAAGCTAATAAGACTTTGGAAATATTTGTAGTCACCCACCTCTCAGAGTGAAACTGAAGAAAGCCAAAGTTGCCAACACTTTTTAACTTATGTATCATCCAGCCACAGAGCTTCCTTTTTTTCCCTTGGTGGGCAGAGTCTGTCAAGAATAAGTAATTACCCAGAGAAGAGAGAAGGAAAGTGCTGAATGGTGCTGCAGTGACATTTCATGCTGATCAAAACCCCAGTATCACATTATTTTGGAGAGGGAGACAAAGAGAACAGCATTTTTGGGTGCATGAAGGATGGTCTTCCTCGCCCATGTTGTGCATTGACCACCTGAGAGTAAGATCTGCATTTCCTGCTTGGGTTATATTTGTACTCCAGAGAGAACATTCACAGAGATGGGGAATGGTAATTGGCCCTTGTCGTGGAGGATGTTCTTGTGAACAGGTGGTGGTTCTGGAGCAGAGCACAGGGCTCAAGGTACATTCTCAAACTCAGTGGCAGCAGCTTATCATCAGCCCTGGTATTCACGTGAGGATAAAGTCCTGTTCTTAACCTTCAGCTGTAACATTTCACATCTGTTATTAAAATGGTACTTCTCAGAGCTGCTGGGTACCTCTTACAGCAGGAACCTCGGAGAAGGTCATTTATTACTGATGTATTTTTAATAGAGCAACTGTCTCTGAGGGAATCATTGATCATTGTGGCTAATGACCAGAATATCATACAGTTTAATTAATAATTGTATCAGCACCAGCTAGTCATTTGAAAAAGAGAAGTTCTCTGACCTTTATAGGATTTCTAAACCTATAATAATACCTATGTTAGAGACTGGACAAAGAAAAGCCAAGTTCCAGGGCTTGGAGAGCTGTTAATGAGAACCCACTTGGATACAAAGTGAAAAATGCTCAGAGACCTATTATATGTAACATTTCTGTGTAAAATCGCAGTTAGTGAAACTGGAAGATCCCACCCACTGCATAAAATGAATGTGTGTCAGCAAAGGGGGAGTATTACATCCTTTATTTGCAATATGTTGTTGTTCTGTTGCCTGTCTTACTTTGAGCCTTTAAATAATCTTTAAATATGCCCCTGAATGGACAAAAGAAAAAAGTACATGTCACACTGACATTGAGTCAAGCAAGAGAGCAAAATCATGAGAAGTGCAGAATGCCAAAAAAAACCCCAAACAACGAACAAAACAAACAACCTGAAACCTCTTGGTCTTGATGTAAAAGGACCTCAACAGACCAAGCATGACTCAATACATTTATTGATCAGGTAGTTAGCTGGTGAGAAGGGCTAATTGGCTGATAATTCCTTTGAGCCTAGCAGTGAAGATCTGGAGAATGTAAAATTAAAACGTTCAATATATATTGACAAAAAGGAGGCAACAGGTGAAGGACAATGTGACAGAGCACAAGAAACTGGAGATAAAAACTCTGAGGAATACAGAAGTTTCAAGCCCAGTAAGGCAAAAAGACAATGCAATGGTACACTAGAGAGCAAGGAAATGTTTCTTAGTATGAGCAGAAATAGTGTAAATCTGAGATAATTGCAAGTATGCTAAATAATAGAGAACAAACAAACCCTACCTCATACAGTACTTACAATGGTAATTGTCTTTGCACATACAATAGATTTTTTCACAGGTGTCTACTTTAAATTCTAATAGGTGTTGTACAGCCTTGTTTCATTATGTGTCATACTTCCCAGGTATGGGTTTTTTCATATTAGTATGGTACCTTGAGTTTTAGTAGTGTATTTTAAGTCAGCTGTAAAGACCAGGAGACACCAGCAGGGTCTGTCTGGGGACATGATGTTACCTCCATGCTGCCACTTCTGAGACTGTGTCCATGGGTAGGAGGCAGCTCTATGCTGGCAGGTTAAGCAACACACATTTCACATAGTGCTTCCAGCAGGTACTCAAATGTAAAAAATAAGAAATCATACTGTACAGAGCCTGATGGTGCCTGTTTCAGTGTAAGAATGACCTTTGGATCTGAGGTTGATTGAGCCTCCTTGTTTCTTCTCCCTACAAGGCAACAGTTATCCAGCTGCTGTAAGCAGCTGCCCCCACCTCCCTATGAGACTGCTCCTACCACCAGGCTGCTCCTACTATGGCTTGATCCTACAAAGAAAGGAGACCCAAAGCTAGGACAAGACCAGATGGGAAACCTGGAAAAAACAGTTACTGTTTCCTGCTGTTTATGGCATCATGACAACTGTCCCTTACAGCTCTCACAGAGCCACCAAACCATGCACATCTGTCCTGTCAGGAGCCTGCGGAGCCTGGGGCGTTTCTTTGGCATGTTTCCTTTGGGTGGCAGGCTGCCACCCAAAGTAGCTGCCTAGGAAAAGAGTCAGTTTTCCTATAAAACAGACTTTTAGATCAACCTTGACTGTAGGTTCCTTTCACATCACTGCACTTCACTCAGTTAAAAGCAACAACAAAAAGAAGCGATGAGAACGTGCACATTCTGGGAGAACCTTCTGGTTTCCTAAAAGTTTCCACTGTCCCGCTTCGCCACCCCAAAATAGCTTGCCCATTGTACATACAAAGACCAGAGGCAGGGCTGGATGTCTTTTCCTGTGAGCATAAGTCCCATAAGGTTTAGCAGGGAGAGATGGAGAAGAGATTTTCCGATTTGGCTCAAAGAAACCACTACAGTCTGTGGATAAAAGGGTAAATCACAAATAGAAAAGCAGTAATCAAACTAAAAGCTCCTCCAAACACAGCCTTCTGCAGCAGCACAGAAAATCTGACCAGTGAGAGCATTTCAGTTGTTAAGTGCATTATGAAGAAAGAGAAAGAAGAAAGGAATTGAATGAGGCACCTGCTCTGACAGGTCATGCCTTTGAATCATAGATTTGAAATGTGTCTTCCACTCCTCTACTGTCTCATTTTCTAGACACTGAATCTCTCTTTGTATTCACCACTGTCCCATTGGAGTGTCAACCATCACTGTCTTCCACTTTACCTGATCTTTAATTTGGCTCCCCATGTGCAACATCATACCTGTCCCTGTGATTTGGTTTCTTCAGCCCAAAAGCCAAATGTGAAGGGCTCTGCTGCACTGAGCTTAAGTCTCTTGGAGGAGCAGGATTTTGACCTTTTTTCCTACCCACTCTTTAAAGACCTTCATCAAGATGAGATTTCTACTGCGCACTGTAGAAACTACTGCAGTCCAGGTTTTTGGCATCGCACACAATTCTGTACCTGTGCAACCTGGACACTGCTAAGGAGGGGACGCAAATAAAGTGATTAAAGCCAGGCAGAGACATTGCAACTGCTGTTCTGTCTCACAGTATCATCTCTTCATCTGCAAGGAGCAAAGAGCTGTGCAGAGAGGACCCAGAGCAGGAAGCCTTGAGGAAGTGTTTGAAGATGACTCTGACAACCCAAGGATGTTCTGACTGGAGCAGATGGTGCTGTGCCTGCCTTTGGTGTGTTTTAGCTGATCCTTTGAGGGCAATCGCCCTTTCAAATGATTTTCACAATATGGTCTGGAGATACTTTCTCACATTTTCCAGCCAAGGGGCCCTGAGAGGCCAATCAGGAAGGGTAACTTACTTGTAACAAGCTAATCACATACTTATAAGCCAGGCCTATGAAGAAGAGAAATCTAATCGAGCACAACAGTGACATCCAGAGGGATCAGCAAGCAGAATTTTTCCAAATATAAATCAGAAAATAAAAACACCACTGGAGGTGGATTTCAAGTCCACCTGATTGTAGGCTTCTTGTCTTCCACAAGTACTGCTTTATCCATGTACCTGAACGCCCAGGAGAAGCAAGGGATAGGAAACACTTCTTAAACATAAAGACTAACATATCCTTCCTTTTGTAGGGCAAATGAAGATTAACCATCCTACAACAAATGGAACAAGAATGCACATGAGATGCAGCACCACAAAAACTGAGTCGATTCTGGAGTAGCCCCAGCCTTCTGAAGTGACTCAAGAGAGCAGGAGCAATGCTATCAGTCCGTGCAGACTTGCTGCCACTGCTCCAGGGGAACATTCCCTGCTCTTTTGTCTGCAGCTCTCTGCATGCTGTGAGCTGTTTCTGCAGCTCTGGCTGTCCGAAATGGCATTTTGGTTTCTCCTCATTACATGAATGTGCTCTCTGTTTCTCAGTCTCTTAAGATAGCCCCCCTGTCTTGTGAAGTCGTCTTTCTCCCCCTCTTCCAAATCTGTGATTCTACATGCTTTAAAAAAACACAGTGTGTATTTGTACAGAAGAGGTTGCTATTTTCTGCAGTTTTCACCAGGAGTAACTAAACTTGTTTGCACTAAGGGAACCTCAAGACCACAGGAACCCTACCATCATGCATGTGACATGGGGTGTTCCTGCTACAACAGGAGCAGAGATTTCAGTCTCCTCATACATTCAAGAGAAAGGATACTGTGGATGGGTAAATGTGCAGTAAATATTTGACCCATTCATGTCAAACTGGGATGGTATTAGATCAGGTTAGACTTACTGTATGTGGCAGCAGATGGAAAGGTTTAGGTTCTGCTCTCCTGCAAGGTAGACTTGAGCAGTCTGGATTTCACTTGTCTGCAGGCTTAGCAAGGCTTCTATTTGCTCAGGCAGGAATAGAAATCCCAGAGGGGGAGACCATTATCCTATTTACTGAGTCACGACGATTCACTTGGCATTCAGCTTCCATCAGTTGCAGCAGCTCCTGGAGTTTAAACTAAATCTGTTTCCATCCTGCTGTGATTTCTGTTTCTCAGTGGTTCATACAACTTCCCAGAAACTTCTACTTTCTGAGTCAAGAAAGTGGAAAGCAACTCTGGGTGTTTATTCATTTATTGAAGAACATTTGGAAAAGCTTGTTTTAAGTGTAAAGTACAAGGAGACTAGGCAGGGGGGCTAAAGCATGCAGTATGGTTAAAATCTGTAAGAACTACTTGTCTTGTTTAGAAAAGAGCTTTTATGTCATTGAAAGAAATGTTCTAACCTACTGTGAAAACAGCTTCAATGAAAGTTATCTTGAAAAATGCCCTTTAATGAAAATTCAGCCAACCTGTGGTATAGACAGTTACAGACAGGGTCTTCCCTCCAGAGGACCAAGCAGACAGCTGTAACCAAGAGCTAGCAAAGGGCAAAGGCACAGCTACAATGTGAGTGCCAGGGGCAGCAGAGACACACACAGAGTGGCTGCAACCCTGACCAACTCTGTGACAGTAACCAAACAGCTGGGAGAAGAGGGTAAGACACCGAAATGACAGAGGCAAATGCTCTGACTGACCTGGAACAAGAAATCATGCAAAGGAGAGGCTTCTCTCCCCAAAGCCCAGAGCTACAGAAAACCCCATGTTGTGCCCAGGATCAGATGGAGCCTGCAGCAGAACCATCACTCTTTCACTCCACCCTGGAGATTACTTCATGCTCCATAAATTCTCAGTGGACATCTGACTGCTGCTGTGCATCTCAGATGGACACAGGCACATTCAGAGCACATTACTTTAGGAGGACCACTGCTTTCTGCTGCATACCAAACCTTACCCCTTTTGAAGTCAAAGAAAATTCTCTCAGAATTTCAATGGGATTTGGATTTCAATCAGTAAATCCATCTTTCCCCTATTCAACTCAGAAAGCACGGGTTGAACTTGAAGACACATGATGAATTACGATTTCTAATGAGACACAGCATTTTAAAAGGATTAAAATTATCTACACCTGAGCTGCGTTCCAGTCATACTCCTTGAAACAGATGCTACTGTCCCAGTTTGATATACTCTTTCAGATTCTCCTTGCATCTCTGAGGAAAGATGTTTCCCAGGAGCTCTTTAAAGAGTGTCAAACATTACAAGCCACAGGAACATGCTTTCTGAAAAGTACTCCAGAGTGAGTAGAACTAGTTCCAGAAGGAGCAAGTTAGCACTGATAACATACTTCCAAAAAACATTTTGATAGCTCGAGTGGCTCGATCTATTTTTCATGGCAAAACAGAAGCTTTAAAAAGTGGCTTTTAACTCTGCTCACACAGCTGGTGTTTCAAGGTTTACCAGAGTCTCCAGATTCTGCAAGCTCCTGGGCTTCAGAGGTGGGTCAGACTCACCAGCAGGGATTTAAGGTACCTGGGTCCTTGCCAGGGAATGTTAGATTTATTAATGATTCAAGAGCAAAAAGCTACACCAAAGTTTCTTAAGGCAGAGCTGGGAGCAAGAAAGTAACACCTGAAGCTCTCAGCTCTGCAGCAGTATGTTCAGGCACTGTGTCCAGCTCCACCCTGATGAAGCACAGATGGTGTGAAGTCTCTTCTGAGGGCTTTCAAGCACCCGTGTGCTTGATGAGAGACAGAAGATGTACACCTTACTGCTCAGTGAACCTGGAATTTTCTTGGGCTGCTGTATTTCTCCATTCCAAAGGGACATTTTCCATGACTGTTCAAGAAAGAAGCACCTGACAAGAATTAATTTTGTTTTTCACTTGGGATGTATCAGAACAAGTTCTTTTCTTCAGCCAGCTTTAGCCCTGAATATTCCTTATTCTAGTTTTACCACTTAGCTTTTTTCATACTAATTCAGAAAAGAACATTTAGGGAGAGCAAAATCACTGCTTTTTGCTAACACAGGTGAGATTTGGGCATCTCTTCCTATGGTGAGGTTTTCTGTAAAGGGCTACCACCATGGCTAGTGAGTGAAAGGAGGAAGCAGAGAAGATTGTTTGAAGTTTGCAGACTGCTGAGTTCTTTCCAAAAATCAGAAGCAGTCTGCTGGAAGTGTCAGCAGGTTCCCTGAATGGTGACTGTTATGGATTTGGCTGTGACAAATAGGAAAGATCTATGGCAAACTGGATTGGAAAAGCTACATTAGTGAAAGTAAGTGTCAAACTGGCAAACTTCACAGAAATCAAGGAGGGATGTTGATTGTTCTGCTCTTATTTATCTCATTTATTGATCCTCAGGAAAGCTGACAACCAGTTAACAAATAAAGAGGAAAGTATAACCACACACAAAGAACTCTTTAAATGAGATTTTAAAAGTTAAACAGAATTAAGCAGAAAATATAAAACACAGGACATATCCATGACAGCTCTAAAATATTCACATAGGCATAGGTACATAGAGAGAAATCATTAAAAGTCACAAGAGGAGCTGACAGTATAAGGGAACAAAAGAGAGATGAGATGAAATAAATTTCAGTAACATTGGAAGTTTGAGAAAGGTAAGAATTACGTCTAGAAAAGGCTGAATCATATGCTCTTTGCTTCACTCTTTATAAGAAAGTGGAATAGTTACTAGATACCTGAGCACTGTTTAACATCTTCTTTCTCCATCTGGCCTGTGTTCCCTCCTCTTATTACCCGAGGTGCTGGATGGCATTCACCCAGGAGTAAAGATAACTAACATGCTCTGAACAGTCCTGAAGAACTTTGGAGGATGGGAAATGTCCCCAATGATTCTTGTTCCTCTGATCAAGATATGGTAAATAAATGCAAAAATAGGAGCTCCTGTAAAATTATACATTAGTCACTTTAATTTTGATAGGAGGCAGGCCAAGCACAGATCTACTGAAAATTACTATATGCTACAAACTTGAGTGATGGACTGGCAAATAAACTTCCAAAGAGTGTGGACCAAAGCTTAATCCTGTTTAAGGGCGGGATTAAAATTCAGAGTGCTTCTTCCATTTGTCAAGCTCAATCTCAAATCACCAAACTGGAACTGATTTTGAGAAGCACAGAAGAGCACTCCAGAGAGTGGTAAAGAAAGGGGATGAACTGTGCTCAAAGGGGAGGGCTCCTCTGGGCTGCAGTGTTCCAGTGAAAGGGCACAGGAGCTATACTAGGCATAAAGGTACCAAGTGAGAAGGCATCAACAAAAATGCTGTTGTGGGAAGAAAAAAATGGTAGATTCATTTTAGATACATGATATGAAAAAATAATTTACAAAATAAGGGAGGTGATTATTCTTCTCCTCAGGGCTGGAGGGTCACAGACAATAACGTCTGGTCTTGGAGACATTGCGCTTAATGAAATGTGGGGGGAAAATAGAAGAGCCCCAACTGGAGCAACAAATGTGATCAAAGGAAAGGATGAAAGAGCTGGATTTATTTATGTCCAGAGGAAAAGCAAGAGGGGAACAGAACAAGAGTCTCCAAACATTAAAAGGGATTTTATTAAGAGAGACAACAATCAAGAAATTATACTCCATGTCCACATGGGAAAGGAAGGAATTTAGTTGAATTTCTTCTTACAAAACACCAACACCACTATTTCTGTAAAAATGATGGACATCTGTCTGGGATTGCACAGGTAAAGCCAATGGCATCTCAAAGCAGGGCAGCAGGCCTCTTGACATCTCTTTTGGAGACTGATTTCTGTAATTTTGATTACATTATTTTATCTGTCCTCAGAATGTTATTTCTTCTAAGTGCCAACACTCCAACTGCTAATAACAAAAGCAGAGCTCCCTTCCCTTTGAAACCACTTTTCTCCACTGTATTATTGTGCATAATGGCCATATCATTAAGTGTCAGCAGGACTAAAGGTTTTCTGTATTTTAGTTCCCAAGCATTGAACCAACAGACTCACCAAGGATAAATGTAGCATAGCTGTTGCTTGTACTAATGAGGGGGAAGAAAAAGGTCAGCATCAATACAGAGAGAAAATGCTCCGCATGAAGTGTGAGGATAAAGGTAAATGTTAAAGGCAGAAATGTAGATGACCAAAGTTCCTTAGCAACCCAGTGATAACCTATAATACAGAAACACAGTAACACCCCAGGAGAGATATTTTTTTCACTGAAATTCATAGCACAGAATATTCAGAGTTGGAAGGGACCCATGAGGATCATTGAGTCCCACTCCTGGCCCTGCATGGTACATCCCCAAGAATCACACCATGCACCTGAGAGTGTTGTCCAAGCATTTCTTGAACTCTGTCAGGCTTGGTGCTGTGACCACTTCCCTGGGGAGCTATTCCAGTGCCCAATCACCCTCTGGGGGAAGAACCTTTTTTCTAATATCCAACGTAAACCTACCCTGACACAACTTCAGACCAACAACCTCAGGTCCTGCCACTGATTGACAGAGAGAAGAGATCAGATTTCTGTGGTGTGTAAGAGAAAGTAATTAATGAATCTGGTTAAAACAACACTTGGAGAGCTTTATGTCTTTCCATTGTATTCTTAACTGATATTCAAAAGGTCACGTTTGTCTGTAATGCCTGATAAACAAAATTGTTGCAGCAACCTAAAATCAAAACTAACCTTTTGGCAATGCTGTGGCACTAGCAGAAATTTAACTCTTCCTTTTAGAAGTTCATATGCAAAGCTCTTTTTTTTTTTTTTTCCACAATTCCAGAATGCTTTCCTGCAGAGTGCCAGGAGGACTCAAATTTGTTAGTACTATTGACATCCCAGCAGCATGTAACAGCTTTTACATGGTAACTACATATATATGCACCTATAAGAGAGAATGTTATATATAAATTTATTTTTATTATGTTTGCAATTGGGTTTCTTTAAGAGAAAAAGATGCTGTGTCTGTATTTCTGGTGATCACATATGCATGCAGTCCACGCGATCCAGTGAGCTTAACTGACAAGGTGGTTTACAAGTGCAAGCCCAGCGACTTGTATTTGCCATGGAAGTGGATTTGGCCATAGCCACTTTAACAAAACAACTGTCAAGATTTGCAATTAAAAACACTAACACAGATAAGAAGTAATCTCTTTCATCTGCTGCACTTAAAGTCAATTACAAAAACTGATGAGTTTTGCTCCTGAGTCATAACCTTCAAAACTTGACAGCAACTTTTACCCCAGGACCAAAGCCGAGTACTAGTCAGATAGGCCAGTATCAATAGCAAGTTTGAGAAAATCAGCATCCCTGGCATCTGAAAGTATGAGGGCCTTTTCTGGTGAAGATTTACATGACATTTGCCATAAGAACCCAATGTCTGCAGGTCATTGGAGGTCTGCAACCAAAACCAGCCCTTTGTGTGTGCCCCTCGAGGTGCAGCAGTATTGCCTCCTTGCTACAGGCATTCAGAAGTACTTTTGTCTGGCTCTGGGGGCTGTATATCTGACCCGCTACAGTGAGATCACCTTTTATTAATGCATGTCTTCCATCCGTCATTAATGCTGCTTGACTTAATGTCTCCTGCCTCACCCTGTCTCTAGCAGCTTCTAGGAAACACATTTGGATGGGCAGACAAGAATTCTCTACTCACTGACAAAATTATCCCCAAGTTCATAGAATCAAACAGGTTGGAAAAGACCTCCAAGATCATCAGGTCCAACCCTACAAGTTACATCAAAGGCTGCAAGTTTTCAGCTACCACTTTCCAGGACCAAAATTGCATGACAGAAATTTGTGGTGTAGCTTAAGAAAGTGGTGTCTGTCAGATTTTGACAGCACTGGACCCTTATCAAGGCTTTCTTTTTGTGCCAGCTTCATGTACTGTTGTTGACCACATTTGATCACATGTGCTGTCTGCTCTGCTATGTGCTGTAGCACAAACATTTGGTGACATGTTGTATTTGGATGCCATTGCACCTTCTTCATTTCACAGTGTGACTAGGTACCTGCATGGTGTCAGCACAAGTATTGCAGGGTAGGTTAGAAGATAAAAGACCCTGTCTGTATTCTGCAAGCAACTCCTGCTCACAAACACAGAAAGGAAGGGAATACAGGCTATCCTCAAGAAAGATCTTTACAACTCCTGAAAAGAGCTAGGAGGAAAAATGTCATATGTAAAATATCACCACCCCTGTCTGACATTTCAGGTGAGTCTCACAGGCAAATAGGAAATAATACTGCTACCCAAAACATAATTTTTTAATCGAAGTTGCCAGTTATTGCAGCATTTATCCAGGACCCACCTGTAGCTCTCAAAAGACTGTTTGCACCAGTTCCTTGACATTATCAGCTTGTGTTATTTGCTGCCTCCTGAAATGTCAGCTACCTAACCTTTCCAGTCTACTCTTACACAGTCTGCTTTTCCAAAACTCATTAAATATAGCAAAGACCTACAGACCTGTGTAAATCTTGCAATCAAGACAAGCTGCAAAGGGGACACCAAGATATGAACCATCTCAGAGTCTCTTTAGAGACATTAGGCACTTCCTATTCCTTGATGCAGAGGTCTGCCTTTATTTTTGAGCTGTAAGAAAAGGATTTTTCTCCTTTTTTAATACAATAGACAGTGCTACTTACAGTCAGCTATTTTTAATGTTTTTTCCACAAATATACCACAATCATAAGTACTCCCTAGCTACACAAGGAGACAATCCTCAGAAAAAAATGAGCTCAAGGCTTGTGATTTGGGTTTCCCAATTTCATCTGAGCTGAGGCTATTTTTAGATTAATCCCCAGTACAGAATGTCTGACACACTGGGCACTCTGTGACTGTCTAGGAGCTTGTAAGGCTACTGCTGTATAGTTAGACAGGTCAGTATTAACAGCAGACACTAAAATATTAGATTCCAGATACTATGCAGTATTAATTTTATGAAGGGAAAAGACCACCATTAAAATGAATTCCTACAGTCCAATACCTGTTTTTTTTTTTTGGCCTTTTTTTAAAAAATAAGGAAAGAAAGTAAACCAAGGTTTGGTATTGTACCTCTAGTACTGATTAAAAACAAACAAAACCCCAACAAAAAAACACTACCAACCAGTGAGTTTAGTTACAAAAATGTTCTGTGTATTTTAATTGGGGATTATTCCATTGCTAGGTTGTCACATATGGGATGATGAAAGTTTTATAATAAAAAGCCTAGGGAAAAAAATGTGCTCTTCCTTCCAACATTGGGAAATGTTATCTTAAAGAGGCAAGGTATAAATTCCTAAGTTTCAGGTTATTTTCTATAACTAATGAAGTGCAGGTCAAAGGTTACCTCACTTGTCAGTTGTGCATCAACTAATAGACAAGTTACCAGAGAGGCTTTGACTCTCTTTTGTTCCTTTCCACATCCTTATACTTCTTATCAAAACATTTAAGAGATGAGAATTCAAGGAATTAAGTTTTGTACATGAACTCCTCTCATGTCCATCATTGGAGCTGGAGCACCAATAAATTTTGGGTTTCAATGAATGCAATTCTCACATCATGCTTTCAAGCAGACTTTAAGATAAAGCAGCAACATTATTTTGACCTTTTTCTTCAATAGGGACATCACTGTACAGCCAACAGCCTAAACATAACTTTGATTTCTCTAATGAACAGAGGAAGGTATTTGAGTGCTAGTCAGAAATTTTGTGCAGAGAGAAGGCAGGTCACTGCTGGACATGGGAATTAGGGCACCCACTTGCTGTCCATCCTGACACAAAGAGTAAGGCTTGCTTTAGACACCATGTGCAGTTGTGTCTAGCTTTTTCAGCTTCACAGCTTGTAACTGCCATTTCTCTAAGATTTACCCTACAGCAAAACCATGAGATCAGTAAGGTCCATGTCACCTCACAAGTGTTTAGATCCACAGAAGGAAAGACTTTAGCATGTACAGGTTCAGACAAGACAAAGCAATAATTAAAAGATCTTGAATAACTTTTAAATTGGCAGTACTGGGTGAGTTTATCCAAGATAGCTGCCTTCTGGCATGAAGGCATTTCAGAGTGCCTACCAGCTTCTAGTATGGTGTCCCTGGGGAGAAATTCAGCATTCTTGCAAGCTACAGCTGTTCAAAGATTTTAAGGAATTGATAGATTTAAGTAAAGAGCTAAGCAGGTGCAGAAGTGCCTGCAAGAGGATGGGGCCAAAGATGCAATGGGTCCCTTCATAGAGCCTAAACCAAGTTGTTAGATTTATAAATGCAGCAGAAAGCTCAAAGCCCTGCAGCAAAGCAAGAATGCTGGCATCTCTAGAAGTGGAGTGGGGAGGGCACACTGATGTCTGTCCTGTCCCTGGTCTTGCACAAGAGATGAGAGACAGATTCATCATCACCTCCCTTGCCAAGAGGCTTACAGCTGTGCATGGTATCCCTCTCTTTCTGGGACTAAGACCTTTGCTAGAGGTGAGGAAATGTTGCAAGGATTGCAGCCTGATTGCAGAGCCACAGCCAATAAAGAAATTACTTATTTCTTCCTTTAGTTTCTTTTAATTTCTAGAATTTATATTTATTTTTCTTTTGTTTTAGAGTACACTGCAGTGCAGCCAAAGGCTCTGCTGAAGTGGGAAAAGCAAACCTATATTATATTTCCTGAGGCTGATCAGCACAGCACAGATGGCTGGGTAAGAATTATTATGCCAGCTAAAAGGGGTTGGGCAGAGTTAAACACATTTTGTTCTATAGGTGAAGGGGGAATCACCAAATGTAGTTTACGATAAACATCTGCTGGAACCTGATAATAAGCATTTACTAATAAAGTTAATACAGGTTGAGTGCTTTTCCACTCCTCCAAGACTTGGAGATGTTGCAGCTTTATTGCCAGATGTCTTCATAAATTCTAATATTCATAATTACTGAGTCAGATTCAGGGAGTTATATTCCATGAAATATTTTACTATAGCAAAAAGTAACTCCATGCACATACCTAACACTTTGTAGGAATTTCCACTGACAGCTAGAAGAACCCATTCAGGTTAAAAATCATCAACAACAGTTGAGATAACACCAGCCACCTCATGAACTGCAGGAAAAAAGAAAGATTTCCTGTCTGCTCATAAAAACTTCTGTGGCATCATTAGAGATAATCAAGATATGGATCATGCCAGAAAATATTAACATTTGAATATACGTACTATGTCTATATTGAAATATAATTTCTGGGAGTGCAGATGCACCTTAACCATTACTATTTCTGAAGCAAAATGCCTTTGGAGAAAAGGAAGACCCTCTTAGAACTCAGCAGAGGGTGCTTTTACTCAACAGCAAAAGCCATAGGGCAAAACACAGGGCTTAAAAGCATCACTTTAAGATATTCTGAAAGAGAGAACAAAGAGCTGTTTGTTATTAGATCATGAATGCTCTTAAATAAGGCTCATCAGGGAAAGATTGTTCTGCCAGGAGAGCAATACGGACTACTCAATGCAACAAAGGTTTGAAGTAGCGGATGCATATTCCTGGCTTGAACAGAAGTTTGTTGTGTGACCTGAAGTAACTTCCTTATTCCTTGCCTCATTTGTACAAAACCACAGCAAGTACACGCTCATCCTTTGGAGATCTTGTAGGCCAAACTCCTACTTGAAGCAAGGTTAGTTTCAAAGTCAGACCAGGTTGTGCAGGGCTCAGTATAGGTGAGTTTTGAAAGTTCAGAGACAGAGAGTTCTCCAAGCACTTATTCACATGCTCAAGAAGTTCATCACAATAGAAAGGGTTACCTCCAAACAAAATTTTCCCTTCTGCAATTTGTGACAATTGCTTCTTGTCCTTTTGTTCTGCACCTTGAGAAGAACCTGGCTGTGTCTCCTCTGCCATACCCCATCAGGCACTGGGAGACAGAAATTAGCCCCTTCCTTAAAACTTCTCTTCTCCAGGCTGAACTAGATCCTTTCCTTCAGCCTCTCCCTATACATCCCCAGGCAATGGGTCCTGGACACTTTACCCACGCTCTGCAGGGCTTTTGCCAGTTTGCTGGTCTCTCTCTTGTGCTGGCATGGTGACATTGATATTAAACTGTGCTTAGTAGTCCATCAGCTGTGCTGAGTTTTGCAAGATAATTCAAACTAGACAACCTGAGCAAGAGCCCAAGAACTCTGAAGACCTTGAAGGCAAAAGGCACATTAAACATGTGCAATTCCCGCATTTGTTTGCTCCAAGTAGCATACTCTAATATTTGCATGATTTAGGGGTGTGATGAGAGTCAGTCCATTCTCCCAGCCTGAAACTACAAGACCTGTTCACAGAGTCTATTTATGGTACAATGGGTATATGTATGAGGCACTTATTTCTACAGCTACCTCAATTATTGTTTTGTCCTTGAAGAAGATCTATTCTAGGGCCCCTTCATGAGTAGATGGCCAGGCACTGTGTTCAGATTTTCCCCACAGTTTCACTATCGACTAGCCCAGCTAAAGAACAGATGTAGTTATACCGTTTTTGAACTTGCTTAAAGCTAATAAAATGGCAGTGCTTCATAGAGGGCTGAAACAAATTTTCATCACTTGTGTAATTACACATACTCTGGAGTTTGTGCAAAACACATATTTAAGCAGCAGTTTCTATGGCTACCATCATTCCGCTCATTATCTTTGAAGGATTAGCCCAGGGATTCTCTTCAATAAGTGTTAAGAAGGGGAAGTCATGATGGCATACTACTACTTGGGATATGATGGGTGTTAGGAGTGCAATTAATCATTTTAAGAACACTACTTTCAAGACCCTAACTTGGCCAAGTATGTTTGTGCTTTTGGCTCATGACTTGCCATTTACAAACCCCCAAAAAGCTTTCCAGAAAGCAAAAGAGGGAGCAGAGTCCAGAGCTGCAGCCGAAAGATGGTTCAAGGCATTATGAGTCCTTCACCTCCTTCAGCACAGAGGGAAAAGGTCAGCAAGCTGAAGACTTAATGTCTAAGTCTGTACTTACAAAGAGTTTCAATTTTAGTAATTTTGGGGAAGTGGCTGGAAGGGACAGAGGAGATTTCCTCTAAGAATCAGAGGACCATGAAATAATGAATTTATCTCTAACAGTTTTGCTTTAATGTATACATCTGTGACAAGAGGGAGTTGGTTCCAAGGCTCCAAGAGGATCATTCTATGTAGAACTGATTGAAAAGGAACTTCCTTCTCCCTGAGGAAACCCCTGGACTTCAAAATGTGTTTTCACTCCAAAAACAGACTAAAAAGAAAATATCTTGGAAATTCTCACAAGAAGAAATAATTTTGCTCCAATGTTATTTAAAAGACTACTTGAGCACTTATATAGTTTTGGTTTTGATACAGAATTTAGAAATCAGAACATTTTCCAAACATCCAGGGAAATTCAATGAATTTACATAGGAAGCCACCCAGTGCAGGTTTTTCCTTGAGTCCTTGTTTTGCAGCCAAAGCACCAGACAGACCTTGAAAGAATGGACAAGCACCGAGCTGAACCTGAATTCTGGGTCAAACTGTGGGCAGTCTTCATTTCTCTGCACTGCTGAATTTGGAAGTCTCAGGAGAAGCTCCTCTGTCTTGCACCAAGGAAAGAAACATGGCAAATGTATGATAAGCAAGAAAAGCAAAATAATTCAGGACATGTTTGTAGGCTTACTAACACAAATAGAAAGAACGACACCTTTCTAGATGCTGCTCACTGTGTACTCAAGTCTTAGGTGACTTTTACTACTAGCATTCTACAACTGCTGCTAGAACACCTGTAGGCTTTAAATCATTCCCTGAAGTCTGAAAGGAATACTAATGGCATTTCAAAATACTAACAAGAGACCTGGGATTCCTTTTCTTTTGTTGTATGAGTAGAAATTCACAGGAGACCAACTCCTATTAGACTAGTTGCAACACTCCTCATTAAAAAAAAACCACAACAAAAAACATGAACCAAAAAAATCATCACACTACAAATCCCAGAATACTAGTTCTTCAAGATTTTAAGAGCAGTTGTCTATTTTTGAGAGTTTAGAACCCCCCAGGAGCTTCATAGGGGTTTTAAATGTTTACTTATACCTTACATAATTGAGCGTTAAACACAGCTGTGTAGTAGCTATGTTTTATAGTCATAGTGGTACAGCACTGTAATAGCCTTACAAGCTTGTCAGAATGCAGCCCTCTTGTGCTCAAGACTGAACACACTCAGTTTCTGGGGAAAAAAAGCATTCCCACTTGCCCTGTATATGTCAAGGCAGGAACGAAGTTTTAGGAAAAGTCTCTTCTAGGTTGTTATCATGCAAAGATCAATAGTTTCCTTATGCAAGGGAGTCCCCACCCTCCCAAACATTGATAGAAAGATATTGGCTGTAGGGCAGGTCACCCAGTCTCTCACTGTAAGAAAACAATGTGCAAAACAAATACCTCATTACAAAGCTCCAGTAGCTTAGGTGAGTAGGTTGATTAAAATTTCAGCCATGTCTTAAATTTCCCTGTGCCTAGACACAAAATTGATATTACAGTAATCAGCTCTGGAGGCCCAAAAATGGCCCTCTCAGCTGCAAGCCCCAGCAGTCTTCCTGGCAGTCACAGGCAGGAGAGGAGCAATACAGCAGCCCGAGCTGCAAGAATGTATAATCCAATGGAAACTGCAATCACACACTCAGCAAATGTTCCCCTTTAGACACCTACTGCTTTCCCTTTCATCTGGGCTTCCCCTCTGCTGCTATGAGTCTTATATGGAAAGGTTGCACAGAGCAGAAACCAACACTTGTTACTAGGGATTTGACCCCCTACTAGGGTCAGCAACACTGAGGGAGAAAATAACAGAGAGACTAAACTCCAGACTGTAAGAGCACTTACTGAGGCTGACAAGGTGAAATGTTTGGGCAGCTAGCTGGAGCTCCTCAGAGGAAAAGTAACTTTGAGCATTCAGTGAGGTGACAGGAGAGAGACTAAATGTCTTCCTAGAGTTCTTCCTAGTTTAATTGCTTCATTTCCAGATACATGCACACTTCTGTACACCCTTCCTCCACAAATACTATCAGTATCCATAAAAAAATAAAAATTTAAGAGAACAGAGGTTTAAAAAAATAATTTTTAAAGTTTCCTCTAACCCCAGAGGAAAAGATTGATTGTCATCACTTGATTCATCCACTTATTAAAATTTATATTTCAAAGAACAAGCCAGAGAGAAAGAACATAGTCCACAGTAGCATCAGCTTAACTAAAACAATTGTTGAATATTCATTTTCCCCTCTTCTCTCCACCCAAAACCTGATACTGCTGTAGTGTTTGTGTGATGTGCATGCTAAAGATAGAAGTTCTGTTGAGCTCAAGCAAAAGAGCATCTACTGCATTTTTGTGCTTGTTAGTGTAATTAAAATTCAATATTTTCATTGCAAAGATGCCTAAGCAATTCCACTGAGATTCATTCTCCTACGCAATGTACAAACATGTTGACATGACCCCCAAAAGGGCTGGATGGTTGCCAGTCCCATCTCACAGGCATATAAGTGATTTGAAGGCTTAGTCTACAACAACATGTTTGACAAGAGTGGTACACCTGCCACTAGCACAAGGTCCTGCACTAGTAAAGGTGAAATGAACAGAAACAAGAGCTTTAGCACTTATTTTTCTAGAGTGCTCATGCATAGACTCTGCATACAATTCAGTCTTGCAGCCATCAGATGAGGTCAGTGTGGTTCAATATGAAGCACATGTTGATCCAGGCATATTCTCCAAGTCCACTCAAAAGAATACAAGCACCATCATTTTGGGCAGAGCACACACCATCTCCCTCTGCACCCACAAGAGAGCCAGAAATTGCTAATGCTTCTTTCACTCTCCTGTCTTGTCTTACCTTCCTCTCTCTCTCTAGAAATTTCACCTTCTTAAGATTTAGGTTAATAACATTTTAAAAGAGGGAAAACAGCAAATCATTCTATAATATCCTACAGAAAAAAAATAACTTACGCTTACAGAAGAATCTCATCCTTTAATGAGATGTCCAGCTCAGGAAAATAGGATCTTGCTTGATAGTTCACAGGCAAATACAGTATTTTCCATTCATTAGAGTGTTGTAGCAGAAGACCTTTTAGAACTTTAGATGATTCAAAAAGCTGGAGACACTGTGTGCATTTACACATATTAACACACAGCTTCATGTGCATGCATAAATACATGATTATACATGTGTACACACATATACATCCCCTTGAGAACTTTTATACCCAGAGGATTGAATTCAAGTTTTGGCAGCCTAAAAGCAGCAGAAAAACTGTCACAAAAACCCTCAGCAGGGAAATACTGGGAAAGCTGCCCAGATGCCCTCCTACCTTCTCCTGGGATGCATGGGTGATCAAAACTTCTGCATCTTACTAAATCCCACTCACTTCAGCAAAGTCTGGGAAACCCAGAGACCTCTCAACATCCAAGAACTTAGAAGGTACTAGAGATAAGGACCCCAAGCCACAAGCCAGCAAGACTGGCATAAGTACCTTGACTTTCAAGCAACACAATCAGCTGTGTCAACCCCACCCACCACCACCAGATTCATGAAGCCCAATCTTGTCTCAATTTGACTAATTAATTATTATTTTGCAGCATCTTCCTCTCAGGTGGACCCTATTATTGCCAGATTACTTCACACTGACTAGAAAGAAAATATGTGCTGCAAAGAAATCTGCGAGAAAGCTTTTGTGCTTACACAGTATAGCAATCGTCAAACAAACAAACAAAAAAATCACCTTTCTGGCAGCTGAAGAACTGCACAGCACTATGCAGGTGAGCTCTTGTACCATTTGGCTCAGCTGGAAACACAGAAGAAAAACACCAGCCTGTTTCAGGGACCATAAACTTACTCCACAGTTAATGCTTGTATTAGTTCCTGCCATGTTCAGCAAGACCTTTCAAGCTTCAACTAGTGAAGAAACTTGAATCTTGGAAAACCCAACTTTATTAGCTTGGATATGCTGTGTGGCGGTCACAAGGGTGGGTTTGCATTAGGATCTAATGATTCTCCATTGGGAAAATGCACCATTAATATTTAGACTCCATGCATCTGCCAGAAGACATGGGATTTAGAAGCATCCATGAATACTATTGCAAAGCAAGCAGTAGGAGTACCAGTTTCATCTGAACAAAGGTTCTTGTCAAAAACAAGTTTAATAAAAACCCTACAGTATTGCTTCTGTTCATTTGACAAGCAAACAGCTTTTCTCAGATTTCAGCTCTTCAGTCAGCCTTTGGGTAATGAGTGTTCTTCCTTCATGTCACTTTTTTCTCATGTCATATCTGTGGTGACAGCTCATCTTTCCATGTCTTCCTACATTAGCTGCCTGCTGGTCCATTAAGGGCACTCCAGCCTTGCACTGCCCATTGACTGGCCATAGCTGGTGGTTCACAGTATGTTTCCAGTTCTCTTCCCCCCTGCACCAGATGTAGATGCAGAAGACAGCTGTGCAGCTGCTGCATGGCGTGGACAATCCCCACTGTGGCCCCTGCCCCAGGGCTGCCCCCACCTTATAGCCCACTGCTGGAAGACAGAGGTGGCTAGTTTATCTTTCAGTGGCCGTTTCTGTGGCCACATAGCCCAACAAAGAGCCAAAAGCCGTGCCATTGATGTTATCCAGCTGCATTTGACTCTGCACCTTCTAGCCTCTGCAGCATGGCTTTAGCTGATACAAAGCTCTTCATTTTGAAAATGAGTGGTGGAGGTGGACTCTGGAGCAGCCTGAACTTCTTGATTGCCAGGGAAAGTGAGGAAGGACTGCTTTGTTATAATCGAAATACCAAATTATGGAAAACCTAGTGATGGTATCAGACTTCAGGTTTTAAATTATTAGACAGGGATACATGTTTATGTAACTTGATACTGTGGAGAAAGATATAGCTGGGCTCCGAAAAGACTGGCAAGTTTCCAGTGGATAAAAATCCGCTAACCTCTTCCCTTAGTTTGCTCTCCTTGAGAAATGTTTTGTCTTGTATTGGAGACAGGGAGAGCCAGACTACTCTGCAAATCCCCAGCAAGTGCTCCATCAAACCTTCACCTCTGCTGCAGCTAATTATCTCACTCCAGTACAGACTTCTTATCAAGCACTGTACGTTTCTTTGCAAATAGGGAAAAAGATACACTGCTATTCCTCTGTGTGTCTCCAACATCTACAGCTCTGTGTATCTTACTGTATTCACAGAGAATATCAGTAGTGATGCAAGTTGGAAGAAAAATGTCCTTGGAGAACATGGTGCTAGAGAAGAACTGAATCTTGCAGTCTGTATCCATTCTTCTGTAAGGACATTTTGTCAACGAGTCATTAATTTGCTGTATAGTTAGGTTGCACGTGTTAAATCATATGCTGAATATATGAGTATTTTAAGTGAAGTGAGAGGAGGTAGCATGGGACAGTAAAGGAAAGGGGAAAAGAGAGGTTTATGAAAAATAAACTTCTCTATTTGCAGCAGCTCTAAAATGTTATTAGAGACTTTTTGAGAGTTTAAGTAAAAATCCAAAGTGTTACATTAGCATAACCATCTAAGAGTTACACAATAAATATCTTCCACTTACTAATTGTGGAAAGGTGCATTTTAATATCTCAGATTAAGACTGTGCAATGAAGTCATGTTAAGCTATTGCACTGTGCTCAGGAAAACCAGACTACAGGGCTTCAAGATTTCAAAAAAGGAATCACTGAGGAAAGCCCAAAAGTAACCACTTCCTTAAAATGATATGATTTTCTTCCTCCAGCATATCTTCAATAATCTTAGCACTCAAATATTTCCAAGCCCTTCCAAAAAATATTGTTGCAGATGAATTTTTAATTAGCTTTCTAAAAGACTTCTCTATTACAACACAGAAGGTGCTGTAACTTACAAAGAAGCCTTGTAGACAGGCTGTACTTCTTTCTCTGGGCTTCATCTTGTGCAGTTAATTACATGCTGCTGAACTCATTCTCCCCATTGTACAGCTCTGTAACCTATTGAAACATTTTCCTCTGGTGCACACACACTGCACTCATACCTATTCTGTACACCACTGGCTTTAATTAAACAATACAAAAATTATTTTTACACTCACCAGAGAACCACTTCACAAATCTAGTAAGTCTTGGGCCAGGGAATGTTAACAGCATCTGCACACCATGAGTGTGAAAAGGCCACGTGTGATTTCTCACATCGCTTCCCACGGTGGTACCTACAGCCCCACAGGGAGCTGAAGGGCAGGGGCTGTGGGCATGGCAGGCAACAGGGAGAGGGACAGGGTGGACTTGCCCAGTCAGCAGCAGCGACTGCTTGCTGGCTGAGCTGCAGGAGGAGTGGGACTCACAAAGAAGAGAGTGATTCATCCCTGCAACAGGCTTAGTTGCCTGCCAGCTGAGAGAGTCAGTGCCAGCAGCACCACAACACCTGCAGAAACAAGGTTCAGTAAAACTCTCTTCCGAAAGAAAAGAAATTGCTGGAAGTACAGTAACAGAAAAGCTCCTTTAATGTTTCACAGCTATGTATTTGTGACTAAATTAAGTCAGATGTGATAGATTCCTTAGTCAGATACCAGAGATTCACAGTGAGACCAGATGGCTAGAGGGATAGGTTTTTTCACGGGAATGCTTGTCAAGCTGTTGGTTCCTTCAGCAGAGAATGAAAACACACAATGAGAAGCACCTGTAATAAAGGAAACTGAAAAACAGAGTTACCACAGAGCAAAAAACTTCAGAAGATACCCCACAAAGCCAGTTGCTAGGAATTGGGAAATAAAAAAAGTGTGGAAGACGTGAGGGTATCTCCAGCACCTGAAAAACAGTGGAAGAAGCGTAATAATTCTGCACATTTTTGGAACCATGTGCCATGAGGACCATCCAGGAAATGCTGTAATGCTGTACAGCAGGAGGCAGCACAGTTGGCAAGGCAGATTCTAGGAAGGGACCATGTCTGCAAGAGCTGAGACACCCCAATTAACTCCTTCCCAAGGAGTGAATTACATCCAGATAAGCTCATTTTCTAAGAAAAATATAATTTAGAGGCAAAACCAGAAAAACTGAGAATGAATATAAAGGATCCAATTTCTTCTATAAGAATGACTTGATTTTGAATTAATAAAACACTGAGACAAAATCACAGCTAAAAGAAGAGTCTGTGACATCTGGGAGCAAAGAATTAGTATCAGATATATATATTTTTTTTAAGGTAGCTTAGTTCTGGGTTTGAGTTAGAGAATGCATAAAATAAAGGAATTAAAAAAAAACCCCATACACAAAATTAATAGTCAGATACCTTTAATGTGACAGGTAGATTTTTAGTGCTCCATTGTCCAGTAATTCATGCTGCCAGGAATAACCTTTGTCAATAACTCTACAAATGTTTTTAAAATGTTTACTAACTGAATTTAATAACAAACTGAATTTACCAGCTGTAACAGGGAGAACTAGTAAATAATTGAAGCAAATATTTAGGGCATGGAACGTTTGATAAATACAATTGCATCCAACTAGCAGGACATTCTTATCATTATGGCTGAAGCTCAATATTTTAAAATAATTTTTAATGTTTCTGGCACATTCCCCTATATAAGGAGAGTTCAGTATGCACTTCCAGTATGCCATATGGGAGCAAATATTGTTACAGATTACCCTGTGGTTTAAAATCTGTTCCTGGTACATTTTTTTCCCTATAACAAAGTATCTCAGCTTCTTGAAGGAATACAAGGCAAAGTGTCTATTGACAGTGTTCTGAAAGGACAGGGTCAGATCAGGACAAAAGGCTGCAGAAGGCATTCATCAGGGCTCAAGGAACAGAACTGAAATTTGAGAGATAACCTGAAGGTCATATAAGTGATATCGCTAGGAGAAAGACTGAAAATGATACAACTAACACAGAGGCAGGCAGACATAGTGAATGCTGGAGGAACATTACTATTGGCCTTGTCAGCCTGTGCTCATCTCCATGTCCTTGTACAGAGAAAAGGAGCTGGAATGTCCTCCTGAGAAGGGACTTCTCTCCTTTAAATGGCTTAAAATGAAGCTGTGATCCTTACATGCTTTTTACACACCAAAAGACAGAGCAAGTTTTCTACAAACACCTCAAAAGGCAACATAAGGCACAGTATATGTGCAAGAAAATGCTGAACTTTGGGTGTGAGCGACATATGCCCCCAGAATACTTACTGGAATAGAGTGTTAGTGCACACAGGCACAGAGGCATATTCAATGGAGATCAGGTCTGGTGACGACTTGCAATGACAATAATGCTGCATAGAGAAGAATTACGCTTTGAGAACTCTGGCCTTTTCTAGCTGTTATTGTATGGCTTGCCAGCACTGTGGAAACTGCAATGCTGCTCATGGAGCATCTGATCAATCTGTTCTTGAGAACCACAGGAAAAATGACACAAGGCATGCAATGCCCACATATGAGAATTAACTAATCATAGAAACAAGGTAGAATGTATTCATAGCAGCAATAATGAAAGATGAGATGCAGAAAGTCATAAAAGCTTATTTTCTTGGTTGGCTGTGGAATTATATAGCAAGCCTACATTACCAATTCAGATCACCATGGCTTTTCTGTAATTGCTGGCTTGCTATTTATGGGTGAGAGAAAAGTGCTGCCAGAGGCACTACAGCCTGACCTGCTTCTAAGGACACATGAAGGTCACAGTGGTAGGCAAAACACAAAAGAAAAGTCATGTGGTCTAGTGTACTGGCCAGTACTCTGTTTTCTCTGTCAACCCACAGGAAACTTCAGCATTAGACAAAATAAAAGACAGGCTACGATTGTGGTCTAACAAAAGTACTTGTATCATCTTCCTTCTAGAAATGAGAATGCAGAAGAGGAGTCCATTTTTTCAATATCTCCACAAAATTAATCTGAAAACCTTGGAGAAGCCCTTAAAGTGCTGAAAAGCAGCAACAACCAAAAGATGGGAAAAAATGCCTCTTTGAGAACAGCCAGGACATACAGTGTAGCTACAAGGCATAACAGGCACTGATAAGCAGCCCACATAGCTGAGTGAGTTTTGCAACTCAATAGTAACATTAAATAATTTTCTTTTGGTAGAATGGAAAAGAAGTAAAGAATAGCAAGGCTTGCTTCAAGAACAGTCAAGAACAGAACAGACAAACCTGATGAGAACCAGTTAGACCAGGAGATTGGAAGAAAAAAAAAAAGGGTCTAAGCACTTGGTTTCCTCAAACAGACCCTTACTAACTTTCTTTTCTCCTGTACACTGTATTTAATTCTCCTGCTTGAACCTTGATCACAAAGTCACCAATAAAAGTTGAAGTAAGCCCATATCTCTCATGTTCCAGCTGGGGGCTTCAGCAAAATGATGTTTCTCCTTGACTAAACTAAGAGAAAACCTTCACTGAAAGAAATTTATGAAAAGAGGGTAATTCTGCCATCTTCATCTTTCTTTTTTTGGTTCTTCAAATAAAAATACTTAGGATGTATTATTCCTGTCTGTATTTAAAAGCCCTTTAAGCCTAATACTGCTTCTCTTTAAATCACAGGGAAGCTAATTGAGAAACCAAGATAATTAAATCTCATGGCTTCTCCTCAAGTCATGCTTAATCTCCGGACCTAAGGCTAAAGGAACTTGCCCAAGACTAGAGCTTCACTGGTTAGGAGATCCACCCTGCACATCACACTTCTCTGCTTAAACTCTGACGCTTGCTCCCTGTCATTGCTGTAACTAATTACCATCATTACCCAATCATGCATACGCCAGTGGTAAAAAACAGTAAAGTGTGTGAGTGCTATTCAAACCTGCACATATGCTCCCCCAGCCAACTCTGGGTGACCAGGAGTGTGCAGGAAATCATACTTTTCATTGCATTAATTGCTGCATGTCCTAGGGAAGAAGTAGGGACGAGATGGAAGAATTGACAAAGTGTGTGGTGGAGTCTTATGGGTGAAGAAGGCTGAAAACAATAACATATTGCTTCTATTCCGCGAAACGTCCCTCTGCCTGACGCGGTTCCATCGGCTACCTCCCATTTGTCAATAAGGAGCAACCGCCCCAAGACTTTAGCACTCGCTCCAGCGACCCCAGCGCCCCCAGCCGCGGCCGCGCCGAACGCCAC
>NW_008691214.1:0-14474 GCF_000695815.1 Acanthisitta chloris | reverse complement strand
TTATCATAAACATTTGTTGGAGTTCCCATTTAAGATAGAGATGGAGATTCTTTCTTCAGGTATGAGCTGAAGTAATTGCAGATTCAGTCAAAAATCACAGCATTTACCAATAGGAAAAAGCAGTTAACCCTTGTCAATGTGGCAGAAGATTTATATCAAAAAGATCTGATTTTCTTCTTTAAGATACAATCATTTGTAGACATCAGTGCTGGAATGGTGTGTTCACTTCTGGGATCAATGTATTCTAAAGGCATTAGGAAAACAGATATTCTACAAGAACTATTTGAGAGTGGGAGAAAATACTTTACTGTGACAGACCAGACAAGACAGATCTTATAGTTCATTTGAAAAAGTAAATTTAGAAAAGATATGATTAAAGTGCACAAACAGCACCCTGGAAAAAAGTATCATATAGGAATGGCTGCACAATCTGGAGAAGAAAGATCATAAGGATTAAGAGCTGAATCCTAGACAAAACGAATCTAAATTAAAAGTTAGGCATCACTACTTAATTATGGGGAAAGAAGTCGATTACTGAAAAAAAAAAAAGCTATGAAAAGAATCTGAGCATTCTCCATCTCTGGAACAACATGCTTCTTCTAAAGCCAAGATGTTGGCCTTATAACAAGGTAACTGGATGAAATTTAATAACCTATGATAACAGATGAGACTAGCCTTAATAGTAAATTCTGGTCTTAAAATCAGCAGAAAATGAAATGAAAAAAATTTAGAAAGCTGAAAAATGTGCTAAATAATTACTCAGCAGATTTGATGGAATCCACTCTCACCTAATGCAAGTGCTGCTATTGAAGTACCACAATACTTAGAAGCAAAGTCATAGCCTGAAAGGCAATCTGCTGTAGTAAAACAGATAGTTTTGCCCACATGTGACAAGATGCACCATGGCAAGTCATTTCACAAAAACCAGATTTAACACTTGAGATATGTAATGTGTTAAATGGCAAATGAAATGCTGGCAATGGAGACTGGTATTTATGTCATTTGATAATTAATGACAGACATTCTCTGATGTATTCTACTTCCCTTATTTAAACCCACTATGTTAAATTCTGAAATATGGAAGTTGACACTTTCAATTTAAATGAGCACTTCTCAGCAGCTTCGTTGATGAGGTGTCAACACTACAGCAGAACAATTTTACCAAACTTCACCAGTTTTCTGCTTTACACATGTATAGCAAAACAAAAGTCCTGCAATTTAAATGCTTTTGGTTTAAATGTTAAATAGCACAGCTCTTTTTCAGAGTGCTAACATGGTTCATTGGGACAAAATGAAAAGAGAGCTAAAAAGCAGCCGAACATCAACAAGATTCTTCTTCTTATGAAAAATTCAATAAAGTTGTGTCCAACCTCATTTTAACAACACAACATATATGCACTATTTTCATGGAATTTATTAAAGCAAAGTGGCTCAAGAAGACACTTATTAGACCTTATAATCAATTGATGATTATTTACACATGTATAGCAAAACAAAAGTCCTGCAATTTAAATGCTTTTGGTTTAAATGTTAAATAGCACAGCTCTTTTTCAGAGTGCTAACATGGTTCATTGGGACAAAATGAAAAGAGAGCTAAAAAGCAGCCGAACATCAACAAGATTCTTCTTCTTATGAAAAATTCAATAAAGTTGTGTCCAACCTCATTTTAACAACACAACATATATGCACTATTTTCATGGAATTTATTAAAGCAAAGTGGCTCAAGAAGACACTTATTAGACCTTATAATCAATTTATATGATGATTATCTGAAAATAATATCTATGGTTGTGGTAGCTTGAAATGTCATAAATGTGACCTTTTTACTATTTTTAATTAATAAATTAATTATCTGATATCTGTGGTAAAAGGGCATTGATTCTTTTATTCCTATTATACCTCTTTTCCTAAAAAAATCACTCCGATGACCAAAATCTGACAACAAAAAACAAGATGTCTTTCCTTTTCAGAGCAGAAGAGAGGGATGAACTTAAATGAGAAGGTAGCAGATCTATTTGGTATTTTGCAATGAAAAGGGCTTATTGAGCACAGCATCAGCCCCATTTATTTTTCAGCTGCAAAGGCCATGTCTCTTTAAAAGCCAGTTAGTATGAACTTGTTCTTGGCTTCTTGGCTTTTAAATAAAAAAACATAAGAAATAATTCCTTGGCTTACTTCCTCTCTCATTATAAAGGTAATGTTAAATATCTTTATGTGTATTGAATAAAGATAATGATGCTCAAAAGCATTAGGTGAACATGGAGACGCATGCACTATTTCTTCAGGCAGACAGCAACAGATTGTTCACACACAAGATCACCACCTCGTCCAGGTACTGCATTTCAGAGGGAGAAAGCAATTGTAACATCTGTAACACACAACACAGAATTGGATTGGAATTTCTGGCATATTTGGCACAAACTACTAAAATCTGTTAAAAATTAATATAGGTTGGATGAAATCGAAAATCTTCATGACTTAGAGATGGCAGAGATGCTCCTGAGCCGTAGAACTCCTCAATAGAATAATAATGACCACTGAAAATGCATTAATCTGTGGGTGTTTCTGCACTTCCTTTGTGCCTGCAAGATACTATGCATAGATCAACATTGCTTGGCCACCATTTCCTTCTGAGCTTCCTACTAATTTGTGTAGAGTATCTTCCACCATTTCAGCACTCCAACTTGGCAAGAAGGTTCCTTGGTGTTAGCTTGTTATTGGCTTGTTTCACTCAGCAGCCTGAGTGAGTTGTGGCTTTTGTAAATTTGTCAGTGGTTCATTTACTCCAGTACTTTTACGCACCAGCAGGATTGAAGAGCTGCTTTCTTCCCTGTGTCATTAGAAGAGACAGGCAGTGCTACCTTACAGACTTCCAAGACTGTATTTTGTTTAAAGACCTACACATGATGAATAAACTTTTATTTTTATCCCTTGAAAGTCACCTTTAAAATAAGAAAAATCAACATATTTCTGTGACTGAGATTTCTATTATTAGGCAAGACTTAGCAATATAATGTGCTCTCTAGCATGCTATTGACTCAATTTGAAATCTGAGTTACTTTCCAAAGGTTGGTTCCATATAGACTGATTTACTACAGAGAAAATTGCTTTTCAGTTTAAGGAGTACATATAACAGTCTGTGATGTGCAGTCTGAATGGAGGAAAGCTATCCTTTGTGCAAGTAATCCTATTTTATCAAATCTGTCTTGCAATAAACCAAGATGGAGGGAGTGATGGATGAGAAATAATTTACTGCCAAGATACCCTCAGCCTGAGTGAGCCTTGTAAGCTGCAGCTCAAAATTATTTATCAAAGTTTACAGAGTTTGTCTTGGATTTGACAAATGCAGACACATGTTAGCTTTGGTTGCTTTAACTGAAATCTGTAATCACAAATTTTTTACTTAATCTGCTTTGCATCCTGCTGCCTCTCTGCTGCTTCTGACAAAATGAAAAAGTTTAAAAATTGTGTTATGAAAAGTTGATATTTTCCTCTTTTGTCCTTGAATAGTAAAAGACATCATTGTCTAATCAATGGAAATAAAATCTCATATCCATGATGCTACCAACGTTTTCTTAAACATAGCTCTCTTGTATTCATAAACAATTCCTGTGACAGACAGTTAACATTTTCTGATCATCATCTACCATTACCTACATTTTTAAAACTTGATTACAGAATTGCTTTGGAAACTTCAAGAAATTGAAGTAAGATTTTTCACTATCAAAACACAGGTAAGAGAAGCAGTAAAGTTGCAGAATGACAGAGTAAAGTTTAATCAATAGAAGGCTATAGAGGGCTTTAAAATAAATGTAAATACCTATTTAAATCTGAAGGATTGATTTGCAACTGCAACTGCAATTTAGCTGAATTAAAATTCAGCAGCATCTATAGTACATGTATTTTGTGTGCAAGACAATAGAAGTCCTTGAAATCTATACACACCAACACTCAGAAATGTGGTCACAGAAACTGTGTTTTGTCAGCAAAGGAAATCATTACCTATTCTATAATGCTGCCTGAGATGCAGCAATGTAAATGTTAGATGGGAAATGTCGTTCAAGCAGACACAGAAATAGGAATCACAAGGTTCTGATCTTCTCACAACTCATGCAGAACAGGTTCTGGTACAAACCTGAGATAACAAAGAAATGTCAAATTTTTTGCAAATGTCATCCTTGAAAGGTTTAGCAATCTAAAGGCAGTCTTCAGGTGAGGATCCCCTCCCCCTTATTTTTAGAGGAGATTAGAGAAAACTGACAAAGTGAAATCAGAAAAGTTCAAAGCATATAGGAACACACAGAAGAAATAAATGGTATGTGGAGAAAATTATAAATAGGTTGACTAAGAAGGAGGCAATTCAGTTAACTTGGCATCAGAAGGAAATTACATAGATGATTGCATTCATTCCTAAACCACATAAAGTGTACTGCCCTTACAGGAATGAGACTGATTATCTTGGTCAGTTCAAGTGCTTGGATAGAAAGTGCATAGATTAAAAAAACAAATGTGCAAAATTGTTCTGAATTTTAAAAGAAATCAATTTTTTTTATTACTTTCAGAAAAGTTTGACTTCTGTTATAATAGTAACAGAATTAACAAGGTCTTCAAGGCTTATCTTCAGTATATAGATATTTATGGGTTCATAGGTAGGTTCTTCTTGAAATATACTGTGCATAAAAGCATCAAAATAAGAAGTGGGGTGACCTTTCCTAAACATCCTTACTGCACTGATATACTGCTCCCCATTGCATAATTTAATCAACTGGATGAAACTAAATCAAGCAATAGGGGTGCCACCACTTACCTCATATGCAGTTTAATTTTGGGGAACAATCTAAGAACTTCATTATGTTAAAAGGTTTTCCTGAAAAGTACATCAGATGTTAGCTCGGTTTAATGTCAGTGCTCACCATTGTGCATCTCTCTTCTTTTCTGGCTGTTTTTCTTTATTATAAAGCAGTTATAAATCATTGTCTGCAATGGAATTAAATCAAATGATGCATAGCAACTAAAAAGATCAGTGCCATAAAAACTGGCAGACTGGAAAAATATTACATGAGTACATGACACACAGACAAGGAAAAGTAGTTTTGAACTTCATCTAGAATACAAAATATGGTATCACTGTAGCTACATGAATTTGGAACAGCCAAGATATTGGCACTAATTTCTAAAGGGTGACACTTTGTACTCCTCAGGCATAATGATTCCTCGTGGGACTGAGACATGGAATCTTAATTCTTGGGTAGAGATTAAGTAAGATTAGACAAGGAGGTTGTTCTGAAAAGGGTGGGAAAGGTGGAGTACTGAAAAATCTCTCATGGTTTCATGAGTTATTTTATTAAGGAGAGAGTTAAATGCTGGTATTTGGGGGCCACCCAAGAAACCCAGAAAATTACCTGTAACTCTTTCCTCACAGTCAAAAAAAGCAGAACAAAAAGGAGTAACCTGGAGAGTAAATATTAGCAGGGGTACTAATGCCATGAGTTTCTTTTCTGTAACATACTGTAATTGCTATCTATTTTAATATGATGTTCAAGAAGCAATGATCCATAAAAGTAGCAATTATTTAATACTTAGATCACTGCACTTCAGATCCTATTCCCACGCAACTTCCGTATGTTCTAATTTGTAACTCAGGTAACTGCACAATAGATGTTAATCACAACTCAAACAAAGTGAAGAGTTTCTTTCATAAGATCAAGGAGGGAGTACATGATTAAAAACGAACCTCTGTTTTAAATCGACCTCTTGGAACTGAGTATCATACAACCACATATAAATTAGCCGTAAACCTCTGCAGAAGTTAAATTAAGAGTTTTACAGAATTGCACTGTGCACAGTGGAATCCTGCACATTCAGAGTGGTAACCTTGTGAGGAAGCTCCAAGTTATAATTTAATTAAACTGTTAACTGAAAACATTATTGAGAGGTAAAGTCAACACCTTTCTCTGAACTTCATATTGCTCCATACTAATTATATTTAATTTGCCATTTTTATTGTAATATTTGATAAAACTAATTAATCGATTTCTGAAAAATTAAAAATGTTCTCATCCTTTAAAAAATTAAAACTTACATCTCTCTTCATTATCCTCAACCCGTTTTGTGGAGTATTTGGCATGTCTCACATTACAGTTCCCTTTTTTTGAACTGATATGCAAAAATACAATTAGTGGGTTATACTACAAAGTATTCTCATAAATCATACCTAAGCCATAGATGTCAACTAAATTAACACTGAATTCTCCTGCCTTTTGTTTTCATTTCTCTCCTTATTAACTTACAGACCGTGATAATCTATGAGGACTCTCCCCATCATTAATTTTCAATTAACATTCTGTTAACTAACTTTTTGATGGAAAACTTTGGAGGTGTAAAATAGAAAGTACACACTCCTGTGGATGCTAGCAGAGAATGCAGGTAACGTGTGGAAGAAAGCAAGGTGACATTTGAAGTCAAAAACCCCAAGATGGTGCAGTTTATCACAATTACACAGTCAAACCAGGCTCCAAGTATCGACTTTGGATTTCAAACATTGGTTATCTCCACACAGTACACATTTTTATTGAAATGAATTGGCAATTATTTTCTTGGACTCAAATGCACATTCAGACTATGCAAAACAAGAGAGCACCCACAGCTCCCTTCCAAAGCACCTTTCAACAGCCCATGGAAAGGGTAACACAAACATGGATATCAGACTAAACCTGATGATGGGTGGAAGATTTTCACCATAATACAAAATAACTGTCAAGACTGAAAAACATGATGTGCCTTACACTTTCTCCTCTCTCTGTTTTCTGTTGCTGCAACTATATTCTTCGTAAGAACTAATCACAGGAGATTTTCATTTAGCCATGGCACATCACATCACAGTCCCTGGAGACAGGGCGCTCCACCTTGGACATAGAGAAGCTTGAAGCCGTCAAACATCTAGAAGACTGGATGAGTTTGCAGGCAAGATAAAGCAGAAATCACTGGAACTGTATCCTTCTAGAAGAACTCAGCAAGCACTGCATTTTGAAAAACTTGGAAATTACATTAATGAAGCATTTTTGTCTGACATTTTTCCTCAAGAGCTTTGAGTTTTACATTTCTTGTTACAGTTTACTGATTCAGAGTTATGGTTTGCTGATTTATAGTTAGTTTACTTTACAAATCCTTCCACTAGGTTTACATGCTGTTGTGTACGAGATTTACTATATACATGCCACCTCCAAAAGGAAGAAAAGGATCTGTGTGGCAACACGCAGCTCTATCCCCAAGTGCTGAAGCCAGGAGCTGAACAACCAGACTGGTGACAGTGGTCACCCTTACCTAGAAGTGTCCTGACATCCTTGAAAGCCTCCCACCTCCTTCTACTGGTTTGCAGTGGTATTTTGATCCGTTGACTAGCAACACAGATATCAATTATTTTTGCCATATCATTTAGCTTGCTATCATTTTAAAGATATTAATTTTTATTTTTGCAGTCTTCCAAATAACAAGCTTACTGCTTTTCAAAATTAAACTGATGTTAAAAGAACCAGCAGAAAAACACCAAAAAAGCAAACTGCTCCAAATTCTGGCATCACACTGTTGGCACACACATTCTATCCAGTTTTAGCATGAAGTAAACATTAGACCAATCCTGAATACTCTGGAAATTGCAGACTAGTTTAATCATTAATAAAACCAAGATGATTAGACAAATGAGTCATTATACATATTGCCACCAGAAAATAGCTGAACACTTTAGTCAACTTTGTAGCACAGAAACTTTGCTGCTGTATTTTTGGAGAGTAGACCTCATTTCAGTAAGTGCTTTATTTCTAGTCATTGTGTCCAATGATAAAACTCCACCTCTGCCTGAAGATATGGGTGAGGTGAAAAGGCAGTTGTTAGGATGCTCTCAAAAGCAGATGGAGTGTCTGCCTCAGGCACTTACCAGCACCACTGCTTGCAGAGAAGTGAGGAATGCACACCAGGCAACAGCAGAAAAGGCAGAGGAAGATAATCAACTCGAGAAATGCTTTATGGCATAAACTAGCCTAATCCAATAAAAACTTCATAACTGTGACTTTCCCCATTCTACCTCATCCTAGACTACAATTTTCTTCTCCAAATATCTGCTTGCAGTACTTTGAATGAACTCAATCAAGGGCTATGAAATAGCATCAATTGCTTTGTCTAGCAAAATGCTGCCAAGCCAGTTATTATCAGGTCATAACTGGCAGCAGTTACATTGCATTGGAGGGAAGTGATGAATTCACCCCTTTGAGGTGACACAGAAAGCTTTTGCCAACATAGAAATGACATGACAGTGCTGATTAGCAGTGTGACAATGTTATTCTGACCACATTCACATTAAAAAAGCACCTTGCATTATACCTCCACTTTAGCAGTGGTGGCACCCTGATTTTCCAAGCAAAAAGGAAAAGCTAGTTACCATGATAACAAGGCCATATAAGAACCAAATTGTGAGATGCACCTTTGCAAGTTGGGAAAGGAGTCAACCACAAGGCAATCTCCTCTAATACATGAATGGCATCCCAAAATAACCAAAACATTTTACCACATCTGTCGTTTTCCTTTCCTATGCACTGTCACTACACCTACATTTCAACATGGTAACTCTTCTGCTTCCAAAACCATTCAGAATGTTCTCAGCTTCTGCATAAATTCAATCTTCAGATAAAACCTGGGCCCCGGTCAAATTCACAGTTTCAGCCTTGACGAAATATTTTCACCAGCTCTCTACAGCAAAAGCAATAAGGGCTCAGCTGGCTGACATTGCTTTTTTAGCTCAATTATGCAGCAGGAGAAATGAAATTACTTTCAAGTATAAAGCAAGCAGCTTTGAAGAAAAGGAATGTAAACCGAGAAGGGAAAGGTCAGGGTTCAGTTTCCAGGTTTTTTAATAGAAATATAAAGCACAAAGAGGTACAAACAATGGCCAGTGGAACAGGTCAAATATGTGTAAAATGAAGAAATGTGATGATAATATTTCTTATTTCATTTTCAAATGCTCATAGGATTTTTATTTATGTCAGCTTCTTCTTCCCAGTCCTAGCTTGATAACTTGATTAATTAAACCTTTCCTTCCTATGGAACACAACTTAGGTCCCAATTCATGTAAAGCAACTGAAAATCATTTACATTGAAAGAAAAGTCATGGGCCTTTGCATTGTTGCTTGTGAGAACCCTGTGTTTTATGCACCTTTCCCTCTCCATTTTCTGCATGAACGTCATCTGCTTAGTATTTGCAGTTCCGCAGGGATTACAACTGCGGCTGTAGCTAATCTCCAGTGAACTCTACCATAAATGAGCATAAAGTTGCTTTTGCAGCTGAGGAATTTAGTCCACTATTAGACCAAGGTATGTTGTAAGAGCACAGGAGGCTCCATGCTGCTTGCACACTCACTGTGTGCTACAGCCACAGCAGGCTCTAAAGCAGACAGATTCCCAGTGTGGATGAGGGAGTTTCCAGCAGAGGTATAGTGAAATGATGTATGACCCTCAGTGCTATCTGAATCACCACTGGGGGATCCCTCCAACAGAAGAGGGAGAGCACACGTGGCCCTTTGCTGCTCTCTTCGTGGCCTGGAGACAGCATGAGACAGGTCATGCTCAGGCCATGGTGTGAGTGGAAAGGGAGAGAGCTCAGTGCTTGGTCAAAAAAGCTCCCTGTTGTGCTACTGGAAATCACAGCAACCACCACCGCTGTTTTAAGATACATTTCTGAAGCACCCAAAGTACTGGAGTTTTAAGTCACCTCTGCCTGCCCTGCAGCACCAAGCTGTGCTCTCCGAGGAGGAACCCAGCCAGCCTTTACTCTGTCTGCATGTAATGTATCAGGCTCTCCTTACAGCTCCAGTCTGCAAAAACAACTCGTTTTGATATTGTGCTAAAGTGTGAACACAGCACTCCCCAACTGGGCAATAAAATACTAGCAATGAAAATGTGAGGCAGGAACTGGGGATAAAGCTCCAAAGTTCTGCTGCCTTAATGTGAATAATGGGAAAATAATTGAAGTTGCACACCAGATACATTATTTAGACTCTGCTTGTTTGGTTTTCTTAATATGACTGAAGTGATCAAAATCTCTCATTTACAATTTTTTGCTAATCCTTCCACATATGCATTAGACACTGCAATCCTTTTTACAGATGGAATCTAATACTTCCTTTGTAATTCATGGACAAGTTTTCTTAATTAAAAAAATGAGGATAAATCACTGCACTCATGTGGAGTAGTTATTGTCTCAAACAATAATCACTGCGTCTGGATTCCATCACAATTTAGTCTGCTACTGAGCACCCTGTTTTCTTATTATTTTATTGGAAATACCCCTCCCATGGCCTCTGTGGAAATAAGCAATATAATGCTTTTATAACAAATACAGATTTTTTTTTTTTACAGTTTGTTCCACTCACTGCAGCACATTCTGCTTACTGCAGTTCAGGCCTGATCTCAAAAATCTTTGAGTGCACATATTCGTGTGACTGAGAAACAGAGAAGAATGCAATAAAGTGAACTCCACATATCTCCACAGAACAGTATAAAATTCTTTGCTAACATTGTCTGATCCAATCACAGGTAAACAAATGTACCAAAATTGCATTTGTTGCATGAGTATACTGAATGCATGTCACACTCTTTATTTCACACAAAGAAAGTAGCATACCTCCTTCCCCCTTAGAAAGCTTAATGGCATCAGCCATTAGAGAGGGACAGTAGCTGTCAGTGCTCTTATCTCCTTATCACCACTAAATCAGCTCATGGTTTTGCCATCTGAAAAAAAAAAAAAAGTGTCATTTGTTCAAAGGCAAAAATATTACTAAGAAGAACCAGTTTTACCTGAGATGGAAAGTTCTACATACAAGATTCATTCCAGTTCTTCATACAAGATTGCCTTCAGCAGCTGTGAAAAGGAATGTCTGCATCATTAATATCTTTCTTATTTCTTCATATCTTAAATGGTACACCTAGTTAGATATTAAGAGATACACAGAGGTATGGGAAGCACTGGAACATCTCTGTCCTGTAAAGGTACATTTTAGGCAATGCCACACCAACTGTACATAGACTATCCCTCTGTATTACAGTTCTTCTCTGCTTACATTAGACATACTTTATAAAGATATTTTAAAAGTAGCAATGTGTGTCTCGCATCTACATCATACTCTAAATGACTTTGATTATGTTTGGCATAGGAGAGTTGATCTGCAATGTCTTTCTCAGTTCTGCTATCAGTTATATATGTTCCCATTAAAAATTAAGCCCATTTAGGCTGAGCTAAATGGAACCTGACTGTTTGATCTTAAGAAATGCTGTGACCTTTTGCACTGAGCTGAAGAAAATAATCGACATGCTGCTTTATATTCCCAGTCCTCAATTCTATCAAAAAGACTCTGTGTTGCGAGGAGGATTGCTTGGGGTGCTAACAGCATGTTTATTTCATATTTATGCAAATCCATCTTCATTTAATGATTTTGTAGTGGGTCGATTAACATGATGAGTATAGTTTGGAAAGGAAAGCTGGTCCTGCAGAAAATATATTGATGTGAAATCCAAGAGAGAGAGATTTTGTTTCTAACTCGGCTGCTCATTTTTGGCAACACTTTGTAAAGTCATTCAAATGGTGTTCTTGATCAGTAAAATGAAGATGATTTCATCTTGGCTTCACCTTGTTCTGCCTTAAGTCTGGGAGTTAGACAAGCCATAAGACAATGGGGTCCTTGGGACTACAAGCACTACTGTCATACAAACAGTTTTCTTTTGGCTGGTATATTTTGTTGACAGATAAAAAGTAGTTGGTGTCTGTGGTAATTCTGGATTACATAAATGCCAAAGTTTTTATCAACACCAGAACATTTTTATTATAAAGTTAGTAGCAAACAACAAGCTATTGTCTTCACTGCTGTGAAAAGTGTTCTGTTTTTCTGCCTCCCTATTTCTTTGTTTCTCAGTTTGCTGTTGCTGAGGAAATATTACCCTCCATGCCTACAGTGAGTAATTTTCCTTATGTAGTTTTTGCTTTGTAGTATTTTGGCAAAATTTTCTAAATTCTCTCCTGTTTTCATCCTCTCTCTGCAAAGAATACTTTCCCTCTAAAAAACTGAACTCAGACAGAGAATTACAGAGCTTTTGTCTGCTGACACTGGGAAAAGTGAGCTCTTCAAGAAGCATTTTCTTCATTACTCCATTCTTGTATCACATCCTCAGTGAATATAAGCATCTTTCAGGAGTAAGGAAAGGACACCGTGGAAAAAGGGTAAAATTAGAGTCTGGCTGGGACCTTCTTCTCACTCTCCACCCTGCCAGGCCCTGGGGGCCCTTATACAACCTCCATAAGGATGCAGGATGAGGACCAGTGATAGAGAGGAACCAGCTAAAGATGCAAAGGACAGCTATGGAAAACTAGATAAACCAAAGAGTCAGGGATATCTGTAACACTTGCAACAGCCTCAGCTGGATTTTTTTCTGCCCAATGCTGGCTGTGCACATATTCCTCTCCCTCTTACTTGCTGCAAGTATCCTTGCAGCTGTGCATTTCACACTTGATCTCTTCCCATATTTTCCTCTTCCCTGTTTCCTATGATCAGCCCTAAGACTTATCCACTGCACAATAACCCTCTCCATTACTCCTCTTCCATACAGAATTTATATGCCTTTTATTTAGTCCTTTTATGCACTCTACTCTAAATATTCCTGTTATAATCTGCATATTATCTGCACCTCTGTACAGTGAGAGTCTAACACTGGCTGGTTTTCATCATGAACAGATTAAGCACAGTAAGTGACATTAAACATAGTACTGAAGAATGTGGCAGGCTAAGGAGCTCAGTGAGCCTGCTGAGCATGGATGCTCATGTGCAAAGCAGCCAGCACACAACAGCAGCCACGCAGCCCAGGGATGTGGGATGTACACTGCAGGAGGGAAAATCAGGACACTACTGGGCTTTCTGTCCCATCACGCCGTGCTATTCGAGTGCAAGCCAATAAATGATGGCAGAGCCGAGAGACAGTAACTGACCCAGAGGACTAATCTGATGATGTCCATCACAAAAAGCTCTGCTTGTAGCGAGCAACTTTACAGCAACAGAGACACCAAATGTGTCACCCCTGGAGTTAGTCAGTGCTTCCCTAACCAACTTAGGAACGAACTTGATAGCAATCCTGCTGATTCAGTGGCATGGCAATTTGCTCATTGTTCCAAATGCAGATCCCTCACGTGATAACATAAATATACCCACTGGGATGATTTTTAAAATGTCTACCTTTTCTTGTGAAGGTTCACTTACAAAGTTGGCTGATATTACTGAATAAACAGAGAGCCTGATTCTCTTTTCATATACACTGATCATAGGCAAGAGAGATGTCTTTGGCTTGAATTGGATGTATTTGTGAAAATCCAGGCATTCCTTTGAACTCTCTTAACCTGAGTCTGATACCTGACGTAAAGACAGGTGGTAAAAATTGCCATTTCCATACAATAATAGTACTGGGTATTCTGTTAGTTCTGAAAGATAAAGATTTGGCTGTATCTCAGTAGGTGTGTGACATCCATGTACTGCAGCATTAGGAAAGGCAAATGAGACCCAAGGAACTATAAAATGAGGTGCTTTCTTCCTCCAGGGGACATAATTATGCATTAGTGCCCTAATGAAATTTCAACTGACATACTGTGTTCTGTTCCCATCACTCAGGCCCAGAAATTATGAACTCCAAGTAGAGCAAATACAGAGCAGAGCAGCCACATGAAAAGGGCCTATCTTAGGACAGACTGATGAAGAGCACAGCTTGTTCACTTCAGCAAAATTAGAACTAGGGAGAATAATCCCACCCCAGAAACGTACCAGTAAGGAGAAAAATACTCTTTATTCTGAAGGACAATGCTGAAATAAGATAAGTTAATATAGACCAGCTAGAAACAATTTGGGGCTGGAAATAGAAGGTGGCTTCTAACAGTCAAAGAAATGCAGTTTAGCATGGGTGGGACAGAGCCCTCTACAAACAAGAGGTGTCAAGGATCAGTGTCATTGCTCTATGCCTGTTCCCCAAGATGTCAAACACAGTAGAGCAGCATGCAGCCTTTGCTGCTGGGCTTGAGAACCATGCAGAAGTGCTTGGAGGTTTGCCTCTATCTGATTGTTTCTGATTTGTGTTTTCCTGGTCACCAAAATTGTGAAAATAATGCAAATCTACACATATTTGTGAAATTCCAAGAGTTTCAAATCGAACACCTTGTTTTCTTGCTCGCTCTAGTAAAATCTGCTTCCCCCAAACACTGTTTCACACCAGAGGCCCAGGGAAGGAGGCAGAAGGTGTGCAGCACAGACCCTCAGCAGCGGTGCCTTGGGGATTTGGCAGGGTGGCAGAGAGCGAAGGAAAAAAAAAAAAAAAAGAAGAAAAAAACCAACACCAAAAAAACCACAACCTCACACCAAACTTCCCCAAACCCAACCCCGCTTCACGTCGCCGTG
>NW_008691213.1:28000-29345 GCF_000695815.1 Acanthisitta chloris | reverse complement strand
TATATATACACCATTCACTTAGCTTCTGCTCTGAACAGAAAAGTTTGCTCTTCAGATGACTTTCTCATAGTGAAGCATAGGGTGTATAATCTGCTGAGATGTAGCTTGCACTGCAATTGGATTTACTTTTTAGAACATTTTCTGAAATGTGCTTTATAGATGTATTCATTTGACCTATATTTTAGCTAAATCCCTGGGCCTGTTGTCTCCTTTTGGTCAACCCCAGACCTTCATAAATGCCTTGTTAATAGAGTACTACTGCTCAAAATTTTGACCAGAGGTTAAGCTGTTTGAAGGTGGTCTGAGATTTATTGCAATCCCTTACACTGAACTTTCAAAAGTATGTGTAATATCTGATACAGTGCTTGACATACTTTCTTTTCTGTTCATGTGGCTCATTTATATTTTTGCTAAATGAATAGGAATATTTACAGGATTTTTTTCTGAGACTCTTTATTAAACAATCATACTGGGGAATTGTATGATATGAGCACATGAATTCTATGAGCACACTTACTTCTTAAGTCATACCAAGAGGCATGACAGTGATGCTATTATGAAGAGGAATACAACATATCCAAAATATATATTCAGCAAATACTACAGAATGCTCATTTTTTTTCAAGCCTGGACAGACAGTAACTCCATAATATTAGAACTTAATTTTTTTTCTACCAAAGAGAGGCAATTTGCTTTATGATCTACAGCCTTTGCATGCCAACTAAGACACAGTAAATAGTAAACTGAAGCCCCTGAGTGCTGATTGCACCACTTCTCCTCCATGTCACCCAAAGATAACATGACTTAAGGTCATCCTGTTATCACCCAGAGATAACATGACATAAGCTCTCACCTGGGAGACCTTATAGCAGCCTTCCAATATTCAAAGGGGGCCTACAAGAGAGCTGGATTTTTCACTTGGGCATGTAGTGATAGGAGAAGGGGCAATGGCTTTAAGCTGAAGGAGGTTAGATTTAGTTTAGATATTAGGAAGAAATTCGTTAATGTGAGTGTGTTGAGGCACAGCAACAGGTTGCCCAGAGAAGTTGTGGATGCCATGTTCCTGGAAGTGTTCAAGGACAGACTGGATGGGGCTTTCAGAAACCTGGTCTAGTGGAAGGTGTCCCTGCCCACAGAGAGGTTCAGAGTGAGGCAACAGCATTTGCCATAACCTCACTGAAACTTGAGTCAAGAAAATATCTCAAAGTAGTGTAATTTCCTTTAAAATACTTATTTCAGAGTATATCTTTTGTTCTCATTTATAGACATTAATATGAACCCAGTCTGTCACTTTAGATATCCAAAGCAACATAATTCTTAACATTCTCTTCATCCCATACTCAGT
>NW_008691213.1:0-27933 GCF_000695815.1 Acanthisitta chloris | reverse complement strand
AGAGAAGTTTTCCAGCACACCCTGAGGGAGAAAATGTTCCAGGATTGAGGTCAGGAACGATTTCTGAAGTTGAGGGCACATGAAAACCCATTTTCCTCCAGCCCCAGAATTCACAGATGTATTGTTGCAATTTCAGTTCTTCAACAGATGGGCACTGAGGTACAGTGCTCTGAGTGCTGAGTAAGCAAAACCCACTTATTTCTTCATGCCAAATGTTTCTTAAGGAGCAGTGTTTGCTTAGATTGTCCACATCATCTGAATAATCGAGTTTCTCTGATGTTTCTATTCCTCACCAGGATAAGAAATATGCAACCTGCAAAGGAAGAGATATCATAGCCTTAATATTACTTCTTTGCATTATTTATTTGTATCCTAAAGCTCTTTTTCTGTTTTTGTATCTTCAGCTTAATGCTCATTTCAGATAGAATCCATGTAAGCAAAATCCCTCTGGCACATCCAGATTTGGCATGAATAAAAGTAAAGAAACAAGTCTTTGTCCTCATAACTTGAACTGCTCCACCTTTGCTATATACCCTCAGAACCTATATGACAAACAGTGCTATTATAGCCATAAAAAACTACCTACTGATGGTAAACTGGAGCAAACTAAGAGTACTGGATTTCTCATGCTGGAATTTAGTCCCACTGTATCTTATCTACTCTCCGACAGGGACCTCACCAAGATGTCTCTGCAGAAACCAATATCAACATTTTCAGTGCCTACAAAAATTCTCCAAAGTATATCTGATCAGTGTGTATCCTCAGAGAGTGTTTGGGATGGACACCCATGAATGACTCTAAACAGAAGTGTGTGAACAGCAAGAATATCATTGGCCAGTTTTCCTTTCTCTTCATGTTGTTTTGTTTCCCAAGTCTCATGGCTGGAATCTGCTTAGTCAGATAGATCCAGTTGTTAGAGATTTACAGAAAATGCCTAAACATTGTATGGTATAACTTAATCTATATCAATTCTCTTGACATATTTCAAAAAGAGTAGAAGCTCCACTTTACCTCAGCATCACAGATGGCTTCAGCTTTTGCAAGTTCTGTTTGAGTGTCTGTGTATCACCTGAGGCCCCAGAGAGCACTTTCTCATCTTTCATTCAAGGATTTCCAATTGGTATTCACTGCAAGTTAGCTTCTAGAATCCCATCTATAAGAGTGAAATTACTACAATGAGGGTTTTAACTCGTTTTTCAACTACATAGCCCAGCTAACAAAGCTTGAATGAGTGAAGCAAAGCACATGTTCAACACTGACACTGTTTATCTTCTGTGACTATCTTTCACTGGAATTATGGGATTCAAATACTCAGTTTAAATCCAAAAAGAGAGAACCATGCTTATTACTACCAAAAAAAAATTCTACACCTTGAGCCACTTAATATTCTTATGATGAATTTCTAAGTAAAAGATAGCTATTTTTAGCTAAATTTTATCCCTTTAACATAAAATGATGTATCATAAATGTTTATTATAAGTCTTACACAGTTTAAGATAACTGGCAAACAGTTATCAGTTATTACACAGTTTAAGATAACTGGCAAACAACAGTATTCTTGCCTCTCTCTCTGAAGCATAAAAATAAATCAGCACTCTATGCAGGCCTGAGTTAACATACGAGTACTTCCATCATTCCTCACTGCCTAGTATCCCATCCTCAATAGGATCTTTTCCCTACCTCTGCTGCCTTCCAGTGGCTCTACTGCCTTTCAGCTGTCACCTACTCTTAACCTTTAATTTAATGACCTTTATTAGTAAGTCTTGCTTCACTATCACTTGCCTTATTTGCTTTATGATGGACATTGAGTGTGTAGGTCATAAGCTTCTTCCCAGCTTCCTCTTTCATTTCTTGATTTGGACTGTTTCATTAGAGAGGAAATTTGGCTCAGTTTCTGGAATATTTACAAATGAACAAATATTGCAAAAGACCAGATATCTCAAATTCTTGATCTGTTAGTCCTCGCTGCTATTTCTTTGCCATTCTCTGACTACAAAAAGGCTCTTCTTCTTTGACCATCTCTCCAACTATGGCATCATTCCTGATATGATTCAATAGAAACATTGCAGTGTCGTTTATCAAATGATGTGTAGCACAGCTGGAAACTTCTTTCAATGCTTTGTTCCACACTTCTGCATCCACTTGGTAGCAACAATCTTAACAGGAAAACCCAACTCTAGATTTGCCTCTTCCCGATAGCTTTGTGAATGGCTGTGGATTGTACATGATACCCAATACTTGCATGAATGGTTCTTTCAGACTACAGGTAAGTTAAACTTCTTGGAGAATGAACGGGAAATTTTTCACTAACAGAAATGTATGAATAGCGTAACTCTCCTGATGAAACTCTGAAAGGGTTCATTATGCAGACAACACAAGCTATTAAAGCAGAAAAACAAAATTAGCTCTTGTATCATTCAACTGTGCCTGTGCCAAAACAAGAAGTGAATCACTGAAGCTGTGTATAATGCATGAGGTATACAACACTGTTGAAAATTGATTTTTTTTTAAATGATAAAAGGGAATTTGCATGGGAATGAGATGTGATTTTAAATTCTTAGCCTAATATCATTGCTAATTTTAATTGCTATTAGAAGAACCTTGTTTTCCTCTAAGGCATTACATAAAGAATCATTCTAGCCCAAATATGCATGGGAAATGTTTAAGGGCCATTACAGAACAAACAATGAATATGAAAGCAACAGCAGTAAACTAGCAAATATCTCGAGCTATATTGCCAGGACTTGGATGTTTAGCTATCAAGCAGACATTAACAGATGACAGATAAGTAATTATTCAAGAAAGTTGGATGAAAAAAGCTTAAATGCATCCAAATGATAATGCAAAACACAATCTCAAATTTGATTAATGGGAAAAATTATACATTACATAAAAACATAATTTCTGTGTAATATTCTTAATTATGAAATATTAACACTTCAGCATGCAAGGTTTTAGCAGCAGTTTAGAACCCAATTTATGAAACTGAGTCCCACACATTTACATATAATTGCATCCATGCACAAGATTCCAGCCTGTACTAAGAACAGCCTTTGGCATACAGTGCCTAAGGGGGAAAACAGCACAAAGGCCACCACATCCTATATCTTGCCTAGACAGACACTTTTTTGCTCAGAGTCAGAACTGACCTGTGTAACAATAGCAAGAGTCAGAAGTTCTTATCACCTTACAGGGGCGACCTTCACAGGAAGGTAGAAAGGGGCTGTAGAGGCACACCCTTTTCCTCTCCTAACCTCAGGAAAGCCCTGCTCATGGCTGAAATGACATTGGCAAAGGACAACATATGGGATCCCAAAAGTAGTGCCTGCCAGAGATACTGGCACATAGATAAAACAGTGCTTTGCAATAGACGAGGATTTTGACACATCTAACTGAAATATAAGCAATTACAGAGAAGAAGGAAATGTTATACATAAGTAGCATGTAAGTAAGTGTGATTCAACTGGAGGAATGAAGATTCAACAAAAAACAACAGAGGGATGCAACCTGAAAAGTATTTAGTAGTGTTGTTGAAGATATAAACGGCTGCTGTGTTCACTGAAAACAAAGAGCAAAAATATTTTTGATCACATTTTATAAGCAAGTGTATGTTTTCCATAAGGATAGGAATTTAAATAAACCAGAGCATATAACCACATCCAGCATCAAAATCTTGGTCATTGTGACCGCACAGACTCAAATGCCATCTCTATATCTCCTGTAATGTGTATTACTAAGTGGAAGAATAGGCAAAAGAAAAAGAATACAGCACAGGGCTGAACTCAATAGCCGAGGCACTCTCTAATAAAGGACCACATTTGTGCTATTCTGCAGCATAAACTCAGAGAACTATCCAAAGCAGACAGATTTTAGGGTAATTTGTAAATCAATTACTTACTTGTTAACGCTGTTATGAAGAATACTTTGGGCATTACACAAACATTTGCCCAAAACAACAACCAATTTGGGTTTAATAGCAGAGGAGTGCCTGTAGGCAAACACACATGCAGGCCATATGCACAACAATTTCACAAAGCTAATAACTATATTGAGTTAATTTATAATCAGTCAATTTGAAGTAAAACTATTGTTGAAAATATCCTGTGAGACATGTGAGTGCTATAATTTTTGCTATATGCCCTGTGTTCTAATTGGCAGGAACAATTTGGTCATAACAATTACATTTTAATTAGTTACAAAACAAGGAGGTAATGTAAAAGGCATAATGACAAGTAAGAACAGAAATCCTGGCAGCACAGTCTGAAAAAGAACAAGTAGAAAACATAAAATATTAGTCATAGTAGTCACAACACTTAACTGAAATATTTGAAGAATTGAGAACAAAACTGAGTGTTGGCACAAACATTTTTTTCTGATCAAGCAACACAAATCTTTTTGCACATAAAAGGATGGAAAAAAATGTTAGACTGAGTTGGTTTAAATACAATATTCTTAGGTTATAAAAACATCTGATTTGTATTTTTCTTGTAATATGGTTTTTTGCGGGTAAATACAGAACAATTGGTAATGGCTGGAAAAGAAGTCTGTATGCTAACTCATGAATCGCTTACCAAGTATTAACTTGGAAGTGTAGTTAACTATTTCAGAATGATCCTAAGGAAAGGTCACTTACATTGTTTGACTTGGGCATGTGCATTTTCTGTCATCTTTTGTTGCTCGGTGCTTTGCATATTTCATAGGAATATAAGATTGGATGCCCCTTCATTTAGTCACTAAATACATTCCCTGCTGGCAAAGACAACCATGAGAATACTTTGCTATCATTCGGTTATTATTAGATACATTAGACAGCTTCCTTTTCCTTTTTTAATAGTATTGTCCAGGGAAGCTCTGTAAGTCTCATTATGTTAGGGTCACTGCCAATGCTCATGTACAGAGGGGAAACACAATCAAACCAAAACCACATGCGAATTCCTGGCACGACTGAAGTCAATGGGTGCCTTGCTACTGTTTGGGATTTCACCCTGCAATGATAGAAAGGGAGTGCTCTCACTCTTTAGGGCTCTTCTCATTTAGCCATCAGAAATGAGAGAACAAGGACAGGAATATAAGGCTACATTAATAAAAAGATTAGGGCCCCGGATTTACATGCTGAATCTGAAAGTCACCTAGAGCCTTTCAGCAGCTCCTTGCTCCAGAAAAGCCTAAAGTTTACAGCTATCTAAATTTTGCCAATAAAATGTCTGGAGAGCACTCAGAATACTTACATCCTCAAAGGGAATTCCCAAATTAAAGAAGGACCATTGACTTTCTCCCACGTGAGGCCATATGCAACTGGTTTTCTCAGAAAAAAAAAACCACAAACGTTTCCTTCTACAACATTAAGAAAAAAGTACTGTATCTTTTGTCCTGCAATTTAATGTCCTCATATATATATATATATACACACATACATATTCAAGATTACATTTCCGGATGATTTGAACTGCTTCACTCACTTCTCAGGAGAGTTTATTATCATGTCTCAAATAAGTTAGAGTGAAATTCTCCCAATTAGTCCTCCTAAACTGTCTCCACTTTGTGTACAGCAATTCTTGAGGAGTACAGAGACTGGAGAGATGTGAAAAGTCCAGTTCCACTCTATTACTTCACACAGCATGCAAAAGTTTAATCAGAAGAATTTATAAAACTCAGATTCAACTCTCCCTCCATTGTCACCTCCAAAGATGGAAGAACAAGTCTGAATATGAGAGTGAGTGTTTCGCAAGGCTGAATAAATTGTATTGGATCTGTTGACCTCCTGCTTTAGGGATTTCTGAGAAAGAGCATTTAATTTCAGGAGAGAGAGCCTTAGCTATTTTAGGGAGTAAAGTTCATGCTCACTTGAGATTTCTAGTTAGCACTGTGTGCTGGCAGGTGGCTCCCATAGACTCCACTCCTGCATACCTCACTCTCCATATACATTCTGTGATTGTTTAGCTGTTGATTTCTCTGCACTGAAAAGCTGATCCCTGAAAATTCTTAAACTGATGGAAGATACAGGTACAGAGAATAAAAGAAATCAGAATTCCTTCCTGTCACTCTTGAGCTCTAGATTACTAATCTTACTGACCAAATGGGATAGAATAATGCCAGTGTGAAATTGGACTGTTAAAATATTTTCCTGGGGAAGTAATACTTCTGGGACTTGCATAAATGTTCTTGCATTCATGAAAACATGGAGCTGATGAAGCACTTCTAGACTGGAAATAAATATTTTCCTTACAAATAACAAGTCATGCAGACTCTCTTAACCAATTGCAAAATAAGCAAAATATATCAGCTTGAAAATGTTTGAATTGACAGGTTAAGGTAAAAGTTGCTTGCATCTGCTGTCTTCTGAACACAAAATAAAGCTTTCACTTTCAAAAGATAGTGATTTTTTTTACACATTTCATTGTGTTGTGCATTGGTGTTGCTGAAACGAAGGAGTTCCCAACCTTCCCCCTTGTGGGTTTTCACTTGTTCTAAAAATGTCACGCTTTAAAACAAAAATCTCCATCATCACACCTGAACTTTGTGCCCCATGATTTTATCTCTGACTGTGGACATCTTGGCTCTTGATCTCTTGTTTCTACCTTAATTAAATGGAAAACAATTACACAGAGTAGCCAGCGATCTGGAATATTTCCATACAGAGATCTGAAAACAAGAGGGGTTTTTCTCTATCTGGCTCTCACTCCTCTTGCTTTAAAGCACAACTGAGATAAATTATTTCTGTTCTCTGTCCATCACATAATATTTGAGACTATGTCAGTCTCCTGTAGCATTGCCTGTACTGGCACACACAGTCTGTTAAAATGGTTGCAAAAGGTGGCACAGCAAAATTTACAGTGAAAAATAGTCTAGAGAGGGACTTGTTTTACAAGGGCATGTAGTGATAGGACAGGCAGTAATTGTTTTAAACTGAAAAAAAGTAGGTTCAGATTAGACATTAGTAAGAAATTCTTTACTCTTAGGGTGGAGAAGCCCTGGAACATGTTCTCTGGAGAAGTTGTGGATGCCCCATCCCTGGAAGTGTTTAAGGAAGGCCAGGTTGGACGGGGTCCTGAGCAATCTGGTTTAGTGGAACCCCTGCCCACAGCAGGGGGTTGGAGTCAGATGATGTTTAAGGTCCCTTCCAACCCAAACCATTCTATTATTCTATGATATGGAACAGGGCTAAAAAAATGGACCAAACAACTCTCAACATAGCAAAGACATTATCAGACTCTCCCTACCCCTGTTGAAATCAGAGGATCTTTTGCTTTCCTGATGAAATAATCCTTTTTAGTGCTGCACCTTAGAAAAATAATGCAATCACTTGTCAGCTACTATTTCATTAAATGATAAATTTAGACAGACTATTCTTCAGAAAAGCAGATAAGGAGGTGGAGATGATTTGTAAGATATAAATACAATAGCACTCCTTATGCCTACCATGTTAATTTGGTACACTTACATGTGCCTCATTTAAACACTTCTGAACACTTTCAAGCACTTATGAAAACAAACAGGGTATGTTTTCTCAGGAAGCAAAAAGGAAAGGCTGGAAGACTGTATTTCATTATCACCAAACCAGAAGGTGCAAAACTGGTACAATGCAGAAGTCAGAAGAGTTGCTGTGATCTAGGTTTCTAAGAAGCAATCTGCACTTACCAGATACAGCGATGCGTTGAGCTAGATCTTTTTTCCTGTAGTGATGACACACATACCCCTCCCCAAAAGAAGAAAAATACTTTCATATTCAAAGAAGTCAGCTTTCCTTAGAAAACTGAATCCTTTGTTTTTATTATTGGGAAACTCAAAGTGATTCACAACCAGGCAAAACTGAAATTTTAACAAGTTTGTAAAGAACTCCATTTGCCTTCCATATCTTGCAGAGGGATATTCTTGTGTCCTGCCTTTGTGCAGGACTCAGGCTCAGTAGCCTTCTGAACTGAAGAAAACTGCACAGTCTCCTGTGAATCCCATGAAATCATAGAATCATAGGATCATTTAGTTTGGAAAAGACCTTTAAGATAATTGAATCCAATCATAAACCCAGTACTGTCAAGTCCACCACTAAAACATATCCCTGAGTGACACATCTACACATCTTGTAAATACCTCCAGGGATGGTGACTCAGCCACTTCCCTGGGCAGCCTGTTCCAATGTTTGACAACAATTTTGGTGAAGCAATTTTTCCTAATATCCAATCTAAATCTCCTGTGGCACAACTTGAGGCCATTTCCTCTTGTCCTATTCGTTGTTACTTGGGAGAAGAGACCAACACACACCTGGCTACAGTCGTAGGTCAACCTTTTACCTTTTACCAAGGTAACAACAAACCAGAAAGATTCTGTCAGTATTTTTCAATTTTTACAAGAAAAAGAGAAAATAGTTACTGGAAATAAGACAAACCACTAAAGGTTGTTCAAGCCAAAAAGAGTATTAAATGGCTGGAGATAACCATTGATACACATGGCAAAGGACAGATGCCCGCCCTCCCCTATTTTTGCAGTATCTTTTATACTGTGAGCATTGCAGATCAAGTGAAGAATCACTGTTCTTTGCATCAATGCTGTCATACAGCATATACATTAAGGTCTGTGTTTGTACCAGTCCTGTTGATCTACACCAGTTCTGATGGTTTTCTGTAACAACAGTGAAGCATTTTGTCAGCAGCCTTTGCTTTTGCTCTGTCTGCACCACCACTGTGGATCCACCAGTGGGAAATCTTTGACCACCAGCACAATCAGAGCAGATTGACTTTTTGTCCACCTTTCCTTATGTCTATTACCCTTTAGCACTGTTTGGCCTAAATCTTCCAATCAGACTTGGTGTCACTAAACCTATGAGCATAATTCCTGTATTTGGTGTTTTTTTCAGTTCACAGTTTACTTTTCACTGCCCACCAGTATAACACCAGTGCTATGCAGCATGTCCTACAGAATGATACAATTGGATTTTGAGACACAAGCAGTTATTGGACATATGTCCTGCCAAACACAGTGAGCTTCTGTGCAACTCTCTGCCGAACTGTCTGGGAGATATCCTAAAACAAATTATCAGTTGGGCCTGGATTTCTGTATGGGTGAAATAATTGCCATCTTCCAACGTGAGACAGGCATGATGGCTCATCAAGGAAAATGAGGCCCAGAACTGGAAACAAGGAACAAGCAAGTCAGAGAGTGTGAGAATACCTGCATGTTCCTCAGTGCTAATGAGAGTCTTCATCAAACCCACAAAGCAAATTCACACACTATGAGAACCTCAGCCTTACCTACTGCTGTCACATATCTTCTCTCTCAGATCAGTTCTTGCAGCACTCATACCAGATGGCAAAATCCCAGGGCACCTCCGGGGAGGCAGGGCAGAGACTGGCAGGCTGTCCCATACCACCACCCCACTCAGGAGCAATCGGGTGCTAACTAACCCTCACCCTAACTCTGGATTGGATACCTGGCAGGGATTCCCTTTCATCAGTGGGAAGAAAAGAATGTGTTGCCCTCTTATGACCTATTCCCCCTTTTCATCCCTGAGGGCCCTACAAAATGCCATAACAAACCCATCTCTTCAACTACTGGGCTTTCAAATGATAACTCCAGCCCAAAACTCAGTCTTAATAATGTTTAATTAGATATGGCCTCTAATTCCAGTAACATCTTTAAGAAATTGCCCTTTCTAAACATGGATACACCTTACATAAGAGGAGAATATACTGTAGCTTTGAAGCTTTAGATTTCTAAGCTCTAATTTTACTTCCAACCCGGAACCTAAACTTAATTATTAGCTGGAGCCCTTTCTAGTGTTCTCCCCTATATTATATAATAATTTTTGAAAGCTATTATTTTATACTAATTATTACTATAAATAAATATTAATTCTGTCTCCATAAATCATAAAATGTGCAAACCTTAATGCAAAATTTAATTATATGAATGAATTGAAGGAAGCCCAGAAGTAAATGAGAACATAAAGCATTGGCCTATCCAACTGTTTTCTGTCTTTGCAATTATCTAAACCCGCTATTAAATGAATAGAAAAAAGGAGTTCCTTTCAGTATTAAACCCAAAACTTTAACCCTAGCTCCAATCCTAATATCATTAAAACCAGCAGTGAGCACATTAATGAAAGTGAAAGAAAAGCACATTCCCACAGAGAAGCACATCATATTTGCATTTTCCTAGTCCCTGGAATATCCATCCATAAATTGAGAACACTAAAGTTTAGATTCCCAGTTCCTAACACTGCCCTAGCCAGGGAAGCCATGTAAATATAGACTTAACATGACAACAAAAACCATTGATCTTTTAAAAAACTGTCCACTTCCAACTCATTAGTAATAATAGGATGCAACAAAGATCTGGGCTCTTAGGAAGGAATGTGTCAATGGGAGAGAATGTCTCCTAACCTGAAATCTAACCTCAGTTCTAAATTTAAAGCAAGTTAGAGCCTTAACCTAATACATAGCCCACCACCAACCCTAATCTTAGTTATAACCTAGTATGCATCCAAATGACAAAAAGCACAGTATTTGCCTTTACCAGCACCTGTTATCTTGTCTTCTGAGCTCTGCAAGCTACAGAGAATATATTTTAAACTGGAGTCTTGAAAATTCAGTTCCAAATCCTGTATCTGATGTTAATTATTTACAGGGCTAAGACAATAAAAGAGTCCATCCAAGCTTCTACCCTGTCATCACCTAACTCTGTCAGACCACCAGGATAAAGACACGAATTAACATCTTGAAGACTTGATTTCCCAAATCCCATTTATAATATTTGTATTAATTAAACAGATGTAAATAGTAAAGAAGGATATAGAGCATTTACCCATTTCTGCCATCTTTTTCTTCTTCACACCCCTGAGAAACCAAAAGCTACCTCTCTTACACTCCCAAACCCCGATTCAAAATGTACCCTGAAGCCTGATGTTGGCTTGCACACCCAAACAAGCAATGGCTCTTTCCAAAGTGTCCTCTTCTGGACATGCAGGTCATGTAGCTTTACACTCTGACTCTTACACAAACCATACACCATTTTTTCATTATTTCAGCAGACAAATGTGCAGATTTCAAATTTCCAGCAGATTTGTCTCCACATATTAGTCCCAGCAGAGTAAGAAAACTGTCCCCATTAGTCTTTATTCTCCTCCTACCCGTATGAGACCTACTGCAATGCTACAGAATTCTGAATCTGTAGAAATTCCAAAGTCAATCCCAGTCCTAACTCTATATGATGATTGGGAGCTATACTTGACACAAAAAAACACATTAAAATATTCCCCTTTGTCAGCATTTGTCCACTTCCTAGTTCTGATGATCTTAGTATTGGCCATGTTGACAGAAAGAGGGAAAATCATAAAGTATAATGTTTCCTTAATATATTATTAACTAGGATCCAGTTAAATAGGACTTTTAAAAATTAAATATCTCTTTTTGGCCAAGATTTTTCCCTAGACAGTCTGCACCTCATTAGAATGAGCTGGATGGTGAAGAAAAATGTTTTAAATTAGTCCATTTCACAGAGAAGTTGATAACTACTGAAAGCAACTTCTTCAGTCAACATAACAAGAAATATATGTTAATCCTTTTATTAAGTTTTAAATATAAATTAGTATAATGTTCTACAACCTCACAGAATTTCTATGACACAAATTTAAAAGTGCTCTTCACTAGAAACGACAGAAGGGAAGTATGTTACAAAAACTATTCTGCTATTAGTTTAATTTTTGCAGTGCCTCTCTGATTTCTGTTAGTGCCAACATTTTTAGTTACATACTTGATGCAAGTTCTCCACCTAGTGGAGTCATTTTTAATGCTCCAAAGGATCACAATTCCTTGCATGGCATCATTTTTATTACTGATTCATTTAAGGAGTTATAGCAACAGTTCCTTACATAATATTTGATAAATATTTAAGCTATATAACAAGTTTTTTTCTCAAAGTAAACTTTGTTTCACAGTGTGATGGAAATATTTCTAATAGCTCTGGAAGACCAAGAGAACTATAACAGAAAACCAGTCACAACAATCAAACTGTATCCACAAAACTATTCGAAGCAAACAACCTCAGATATTTTATTCCTCTAGGTTTGATTGTTGAGTGAAGTCCTACTTTTAGAAAATCCTATACACTTCACAAATATTAACAACAATCACATGTAAAAGAAAATTTTAGAGCAGGCAGTCTACCTGCTGATATAGCATCGACAAAACAAACCTGTCTGGGTGCCAGAGTAAAAAGTAACAATTTGAACAGCTTATCATAGCGTACAGGAAATTTCAAATCACTTCAAGTTCTTACTTTGAGGCTGGGTGAGACTGTAAAACATTTATTCTGGTCTGACCACGTACATGTGTGTATATGTACATCATGCAGGAATTCCAGGGAAAAGAAGAAAGAACGTGCCATGCCACGCAGAAAGTCAAACAAGGTGAACATAATCATCCAGCCTGCTTAGAGGCATGAATCATGATAATACTCCTCCCTGTACTTACAAATAACAGCCTCTTGGAAAAAAAAATAATCAAAAAAACTCGAAAGTAAGAAGTGTTTATACAAAATACACAGTTCACATCTTGGACCTATTAAGGCGAAAGTTGACCCCCAGCTCCAGTACCTGTACTCACAACTGTAGCACACAGCACAGAGAATTGAATATTGAATTGAACCTTCAGGTAGGTTGGTCCTGAGTCACCTCGGGAGGCAAAGGTCAAAACAGAGGGTATGAATTTCACCCCCATTCTTGCTGGTGACAAGTGCACTCCCAAAGCAATTGGCGTAATGCACTGTGCCCCTTGCATGACACATTGCTTAATAATTGCACAGCTGCATTTCAAGTCACCTGCAGTTCACAGTAGGTTTTAGTTGTGACTTGACAGCCAGAGTGGGTTACAGTTTATCCTGCACTTGAGATAATGAAGGTATAGATTATTGTTGAGAGCCCACATCAGACAAAAGAGGTCACACGTCCTGACTCCATACAGATCAACATTATAAACTTGGTCTCCTATAACACGAGCAACAAAAAGGTGCCTTGACTTGTTCAGAGCACTTACCAGAACTCAATTTGCCAGTATTGGAGCTCACTTTCCCTTTTGCTGATGAAGTTCCAGTTTAAACTTTCTCACTGTACCGGCTGACTCCACCACAGCACCAAGCCTTGCAGATGCAGGTAGACTTACTTGGTACCCTAGCTTTTAGCCAGCACACCATCTCACGTGCACACTACGCTGCCTGCACAGCAGCAGCAGGGAGATGTCCCTGCTGCACACAAGGGGAAACTGAGACAGCAGCAGAAGGCTCTGTTCTTGTACAGATCACAAACAAGCAGTTGTGGAGGAAAGAGAATTTAACTGAAATAATTTTGCGTATGCTGATAACATATAGCCTTCAAAAACCGTGCATTATCCTTCCAAGCAGGAAGATAATACTCAATCCAGCACAAAGGATTTCTTAATGCTAGATTAGGTAACATGAAGACAGTATCCTGCAGGGTAAGACGTGAAGTAAGAAAAGACAGGAGAGTTTCCTTGTGATTGTGGGACATATACATGTAATACTGCCTTTAACAGTGTCTGAGTTTCAACTGTGGCACAAACCTTAGCACATGAATTTTGCTATATTTACTCTTCCTGAGAAAAAAACTAAAATACAGAGCTGTGTAACTTGTCAAATTGTGGAGCTACTATTATTTTCTTTTTACATTACTGATTTCCCTGAGCTCCCACCAAATTTTGGCCAGCCAGAAGCAAGAAACACTCACAGCAACTTCAGTACACTTATTTACTGTGATTTAAGTCCATGATCCATCACCAAGAGCAAATCACTTTTTCTCACTTCTGGAAAATAAAGGGTTAAGTTATCTGAGCATGCTGTGCAGCCTTCCAGGACTCTGACCGGTTGGAGAGATGGGCAGAGAAGAAGCACATAAAATTCAACCAAGGTATATATTGGGTGCTGCACATGGGAAGGAATAACCCCAAAGCCAAGCACCAGTACAGGCTGTGGCCTGAGCTGCTGGAAAGCAGTGCTGTGGAGAAGGACCTGGGGGTGCTGGTGGACAACAAGCTGTCCATGACCCAGCAGTGTGCCCTTGTGGCCAAGAACACCAATGCTGTCCTTGGATGCATTAGGAAGAGCACTGCCAGCAGATCGAGGGAGGTGATCCTGCCCCTCTACTCAGCCCTCGAGAAGCGACATCCACCACACTGCATCCAGTTCTGGGCTCCTCAGTACAAGGGAGTATTGGACTCCTGGGTCCAGTGGAGGGCAACAAAGATAATTAAAAGACTAGCATATCTCTGTTGCAAGGAAAGGGGAGGGAGCTGTACCTGTTCAGCCTTGAGAAGTGACAACTGAGAGTTGACCTCATCGGTGTCTATAAGTCTATGAAGAGAGTCTAAAGGTTGAAGCCAGACTCTTATCAATGGTACCATGCAATAGGACAAGAGGCAACAGGCAGAAACTGATACACAGAAAGTTCCACCTGAATATGAGGGAGAATTTCTTTACTGTGTGGGTAACTGCATACTGATACAGGTTGCCCAGAGAGATTGTGGAGTCTCCCTCACTGGAGATGTTCAAGAACTGTCTGGACACAATTCTGTGTAATGTGCTCTAGGATGACCCTGCTTCAGCAGAGAGGTTGGACCAGATGATCCACTCTGGTCCCTTCCAATCAGACTAATTCTGTGATCCTGTGGAATTGCAGAATCCACCACCAGCTCTCCAACTGGAGCCCTAAGGAAAAAAAATATGTAGCAAAGGCTAAGAGTGGAGATAACAGGCTCCCAGCAACTTTGCTAAGAAAGGTCCTCACCTCTTCAGCAACCTCCGTGATACACCTTTCATTTGGTTTTCTATGTACAATAACTACATTTTGGGGCTGCCTGACAGCATACTCAGCCAGTCTGTGCACCCTAAGACAACCTTCTGGCCCTTGGCACATACCAGTTGTCATCTGCATGGCTGAGATCAAACAATATTGCATAACAAGGGCTGCCCAATATAAGAGTGCAAATACCCCAAGCACAACAACAAAGGAACATCAGGCTTAGTTACTGAATCAGACCATAAGAGCAATGTGGTAGAAGCAGGAGGGCAAAATTCATAACCCCCCCTTTCCTATTCTCCTTCCTGGGAACATATCTGCTCTTCAGTTGTAGCTACACTGGCCTTGTGCCAACATACTGCTTTTCAGTTTTTCTTCTTCTGTGTCAATAGCCTACTGATTTCATCTGCTACTCCTGCTTACACATTCCCTTTATTTCTTTCTGAGAATCAATAAATATTACTGCCCTTCAGAGGCAGATAGATAGGCTGGGTAATGATATTCCCTGCTTGCCAGGTTCCTTCCAGTGAGATTGCAACAATAGGGCTTCTGGTAATGAGCTGGAAAACATCTGCAATATTCTTCCATCCAGCTGTCCACAAAGGAGGGATCTCATGTGCTATATGTTTATATTCAACTGAGTACTAAATTTTTGTAGTCCAAATGAAATTAGCTTGTTCTCTGAATGCAAACTCACCTCATGTTCTTTGCTAAAACTCAAATAACCAGAAGGAGAAAAATATATCCTCAGACGTTTGAAAAAATACCTTTAATTGAAGAGTACGCCTTGCTTTTTATACTTGTTCATTCAAGGGTTGCTAAGAAATCTTATGATACTGAGCAGCTAGTCATTTATAAGGATGCAGCAGCAAAGCACTGCTTCAAGAGTAAGAACTAAGGTAAGTGCACAGCTCTGGGTTGTGGGGTTTTTTTCGAGTTCCTTTATGGAATTGTGTAATGTTTTCAGTATACAGCAATGCAAACTGAATGAATCAAAATGAAGTTTGGGGGCACAATTCAGAGCTCCTACCCTGTCAAATTTCATCTTGTTTACCACCTACTGCTTTGGTGCTAGGATTGTTACACATCTGAAAGTAAATTATGAGAAGAAACATTCTTTACTTGTCATGACCAAAAGAAAAGGAAAAAAAAGCTGAATTCTTCTGTGAAATCTGTGCAAAAGAACACTCCTATGAATCAGAAAATGTAACTGAGGCAAATGGAAGTTTCTAGAAGTGATTAATACATGGAAATATTTCTAACAAAGGAAATATTTAAGCATTGTTAGTCAGACTTGCAACTGCTGCACCAGTGTATGCAGGCTTGCTATGTATTTTACTTTGTATAAGGTCACAATTATCTATAGTTCACACTGTTATCAATGTTGGTGCCCTTTTGTATTTCGTGGGGGTTTTTTTCCAGTTCTATTAAATTAAGCTGGCATCTGGTTTTGACTTTGGACTACTTGGTAGCTTCTTAGTAGCATGACAGATTCTCCTTTCTTAATCGCAGCTCTTGAGAGGATCGCTTAGAAGAAGTGTGCTATTACAAGAACACAGAACACAGCTCACTGTTAGAAAACATATATTCACATATCTACAGCTGAAGGCAATTTTCTGCAGATTGCCACTGTGCAGCTACAGGAAGAGAGGGAATATTTCTTCATTATATTAACATTATAATTAGGGTCATACTGGACACAGAATAAGTATCCCTTGGGATCAGACAGTGATTCCAAATTCTTTTTTTTCCCCTAAAGATGATAAATACAAAACATTTTAAGTAGCTGTTGTTCCTTTTTCATCTAGGGTACATGGACAAAATCTGTGACATTGTCCATTTATGAATCAACCATTTACTTCAGAATTTCTAAAATGCCTTTCACAGAGAGACGTTGCTTGTTGGCAAGGATTATATTCAGAGTTATGATAGTGGATATCATCAGAGACATGCAGTCTATTTATGTGTATACGACTTGGTCCTTTCCTCTCATCTGTACTACAATCCCTAACTGAAGATTTATGAGAGAAGTTTTAGAAAATTGAAACTTTCAGGTTTTATTGGATAGCACCACAGATTCATCGCTTGCTTATTACCTCTTAAAATAAAGCCCAAAACACAAAGAGGTTGATTTCATACTGCCCAGATCAAACATCATGGCTCTGTATGTAATTCATGGAGCAAAACGGGCTGAACTGCTATCTGAAGGAGCTCTCTGATTTGCTTTCTGTAGATGCCTGCTTTTCTCCACTGGGTACAGGGGGAAGTTGGAAGAGGGAAGTTTAGCTGGTGGCTAAACCTGCATAAGAAAAAGCTAGCTGTTTTGGGGAGGATTTTGATGTAAATCAGGATAGCCTCAAGGAAGTAACTAAGTTAAAATCTGAGTTTGCTATTGGGGCAACAACAGCTAAACATTTTTATAGGCAAGGTGGAGATCATTTTTCTTAGGAAAACAGCAATGGAAGACATAGTTGGGCAAGGGGGTGGTTGCTATTGTCATGACATTAAGATTGTGATATGCAGATTTTTGGAATGTTCTTTCCATTCACAGTTGCAGTTTTACAGTTAAGCAAAATGGATTGCCATCCTGCCCTTTGAATTGGCCCTTCAAATCCTTGTGTTTTCATGCCTCCCTAAGATAGGAAGGGATTAAGGGTGACTGACAGCAGAAAAAAAAAATAATGCAGCCACATATATGTTAATCTTGCCATCTTTTCTGCAGGATTTGGAAAGAGAGGGATATTTATAACTGTTCCTTTGTCTTGCTTTTGGACTAGCCACTGATTTCCCAGCACCCTAGAAAACATTTCTAAAGGTCTGGGACAGAAAAATAATTCTTTCGAGACAACTAATCTCTCCATTCATGTCATTCATATGAAAGCAATTCTACACCCTTAATATTGGCCAGAATATTTGGTCTTGAGTCTCAGACCAGGAAAAGACTGGGAGGCTCTGATAAACATTTCCTTTATCACAGTCTTAACTAACCCAATTCAATGTAACATTTGAAATTAAATCAGTATACTTTTGCATGTTGGCAAACTTGAGACAGCAGCCTGTTTCTGGCCACAGGCTGCAAAGGGGCTTTTTTAACCTCAAACACAACCAAGGTCTTATCTGAAGGCCTTCTTAATTGAGAACAGCTCAGAATCTTGGCTTGTATAATCTGGCGAAATAACTGTTATTAGTTCAAAGACGTCAACCTAGTTTATAGGAGCTGAGATGCAGGGGTGGGTGTTTAAATAATAAGTTAAAGCAAAATTTTTTTCTCTCAAAAAAATCCAATCCAAAGTCCAAATCCTCTCTAACATTTGTTCTATGCCATGTATTTTCAGCATTGTTAGGTCACACTTTTCCAGCATTTTGTCTCAGAATGATATTACCTCTGAATCTGAAACAGACCCTTATCTTTGCCCATTCAACCCCACACTAGGCACCAAACTGGAAAAGTAATCTGCTGGGTCCCTAACCACCATCATTTGTTATTACTACTTTTTGACATGGCCATATTGGATACCATGACAACACATTCTGGAGAATGACAGGACTTAGAACATAAATGAATGCACTTTGTTCACTTACAACTAAGTATGATCACTTCAATTTTTCACTTTATTAATATTTTACATGCATAAAGACCCTTTTGTCCTAATGGATTCCAAAGCAAACCATTAAAAAAGGAATAGTAGTGATTTAGATATTACTCCCCATAATTGGATTATATGTTTCTTCCTTCTGTGTTAAACTACTGTAGCAGTTCAGCCTACAGATGACCAAAGTCTCTGATTTCTCAGTTGGGAAACAGTATTTTCTTTGAGTAACAGACTTGTAATTGTAGCACAGAATTTGTCAAAAGATCCATTCTATCCTCTGTTGAATTAAACTCATAAAAGATGCAAGAACACATTTGTGCTGCTGATAGTGACAGCACTAGCTCTGCAGATGTCACTGTTGCTGTCACTTTGCCCCACATAACTCGATCAGTCTTGGATATCTTTCCAGAACTAGCACAAAGCCTGATTCAGTCCTTCCCTTTTAAACATGGCCTTTATAGTACATGGAATTATAGCTAGCAGGAAAAAGAGAGTGCCATTTGGAGAGCAATTTCTAATTAATTTATACTTTCAATGACTGAACTACAGTTTCAGCAAACTAGTGGTCCTAAATTTGGCCCTTTGGGGCCGAATGCCTCTAGGACCCTGGCCAGCAGGCGAAGTGCGAAGTGCTGACTGATGCAGAGTGGAGGTTTTTGAAAGACAAATACTCAATTATACTTTAAAAGGTCTGTGTTGTAAGAGGCTAGTGGCATAGCCACAGGTCCTCACTGCAAGTTTGCTGATGATACCAAACTGGGAGGTGCTGCTGACTCTCCTGTGGAACAAGTGACCTTGCAGAGGGATCTAGATAGATAGGAGCATTGGGCAGTGATTAATGGGATGAAATCTAACAAGTAGAAGCATTGGATTCTGCGTCTAGGACCGAGCAACAGCAGGCACAAGTATAATCTGGGAGAGGAGTGAATGGAAACAGCCCTGCAGAAGGCAGTCTGGGGGTGTAGGATGCTCAACAGGAGTCAGCAGTGTGTGAGCCCCAGAAGCCCAAAGGGCAAAACCCATTCTGGAGTGCATCAAACTAGCTGGTAAAAAGAGATGATTACCTCACTCTGTTCAGTGTTGGTATGGCCTGACCTTGAGTGCTGTGTGCAGTTCTGAGCCCCACCGTTTAAGAAGAGTGTGAAGGTCCTTAGATGCATCCAGAGGAGGGCAACAAAGCTGGTGAGAGGGCTGGAAGGCACATCCTGTGAAGAGCAGCTGAGGACTTTGGGCTTGTCTAGTTTACAGAGAATGAGGATGAGAGGTGACCACATTGCTCTCTACAGCTTCCTGAGGAGGGGCAGTGGAGAGAGAGGTGCTGATCTCTTCTCCCTGGTATCCAGTGTTAGGACATGTGCCTAGGGAGGTTTAGATTGAACATCAGGAAACATTCTTTACTGAGAGTGTGGTCAAACCCCAGAACAGGCTTCCTAGAGAGATGGTCAATGCTCCAAGCATCTCAATGTGTAAGAGGTATTTGGACAACCCTTAACAACATGCCTTAACTCTTGGTCAGCCCTGAGTTGTTCAGTCAGTTACATTAGGTGATCATTGTGGGTCTCTTCTAACTGAAACAATCCAGTCTATTCTAGTGTCCTAGGTTACAATGTAGGGTGTAACCAATAGTATATATTCTATTATCATCTTCACAAGCTGTTAAAGCAGGTGGGGCAGTGCTCATTATCGCATTCCTGATAACTCCCTCAGGAAGCTCTCTTTGTTTAATGGGCTGTCAGGGACTCACTGCATGACCCATAGAATTACATCCCATTGTGAGATGCTTCACCCCAGGGGGAGGAGCCAAGCATTCCCATCTGGATATAAGCTGGGGTTTGGAACAGCACAAGGAGCCCTTACCTACTGGACTCCCAGAGGACAAGACCTACCACTGGACCTTCAGGTGAAGACCAGATCTACAGGATCACTGCTCCAACACACCCATCACTCCAGGAGGACTGCAGCCACCATTCAATCGGACTACTACTACACCCTGACTGACAACCTGACACAGGTTGCTTTCTGACTCTGTCAGTGGTTTCTTTTTGTACTGTTGCATTTATTTTTTTTTGTTTTCCCTATTAAATTGTATTTCTGACTTGGAGTCTCTCACTGGTTTGCTTTCAAACCAGCACATCTTGTCTATTCTGCTTCTAAGAGGAAACCAAATTACACTTACCAACATTCTATTTCGGTCAGGATTTGAACCGAGAGAAAGAGCTAAAGGGGAGTAAGCACAGGATTGTAGCAGTAATGGTTTACTTGTTTTTTGGAAACTTGACAGGGGAGACAGGTATCCATGCAAGTTAAGGTATGAAAGTTTTTACATGCATCATGTTAATGGATCTCTAGTTTTAAAGTTGCCTCTTGTAACATTGAACAGGCTTGGCAGAATAAACCGAACTATTAAGAGACTCATTTATCTGATGCAGATTTCTCCAGAAGAAGTTACTGGGGAAGATTTAGCTACTCACAAGTATAATCTAATGAACAGTTGAAAGATTTTTGCATTGAGATAGAGAAGGACTCTTACATCCATTAAAGATAGACTATTTCAGTGAAGTCTGAGTATTATTTGAGGGGAAATAGCAGAGAATTACAGCAAAAATCCATTCTCACAAAATCAAATATTAACTTACTTAAAGAGCTAGAAAATGGAAATTTACAACACCAGGAGAAAAAAGAAAAGGCTGAATTCAGACATAGTATAGTGAAAAACTGAAATTGACATACGGTTCCAAGAAAGCATAAAGGAAGCTATGTGCCAGTAGAAAATCTGTCAACTGCCAGCAAGAAAACCAGAACAAATAAAATAAGTCAGTATACAATTGCAACTCCCTGTAAATGGACAGATATGTTAGCTTTAATCAGTTTGGTTAATCATAATGAAAGTTGGATTCTAGCAGGGTATCCCGGGTAACCAAAAAAAGAGACTGTTAATTTTGTGAAACACAGTATTTGGGACCAATGGCTGAGATACAGGATGACAGAGTAGTGGCATCCAAAACGCCGTGCAGAAGAATAACAAGTGAAGAGAGACAAAGCAGAAAACACTGGCACCTAAAATATTGTGAATGAATTAGGATTACTAAGTTAGTTGTAAAAGATAAAAGAAGAGGTTTTGTGGGACATTGGAGCCCACAGGCAGATAACTTTCTACATATATGCCCCAGAATGTTTGCATAAAGAAACAGTAGGCCTGACTGCCAGTGCACATAAATATATTATAAAGTATAGTGGGAAATCTTATTTTAATTAAGCACAATGACTACTGAGTTAGTTGTTAATTGTCCCCAACTGGGGCGACAATTGCCCCCACTGGACTTGGCACTTGATCAATAGCTACAATACTCTTGAAATTCTAAACAGAGTACAGTAAAGTACAGCAAGTGCTATGGCTGCAGTTTGCTAGTGTGGTATCAAAACTGACCTTGCTAAGAGTGTAGAATAAGTTCTTCACCATTTTGGCACTTGTGGACATCATTACATTCCCACAATTTAGGCAGACTGAAAAGGAAAGAGAAGTGTCTCCCCAGAGAAAGTCTGTAATTTGGCATGTTGGACTCATGGACACGGTTTTTGAAAATTTAACAGCAATATTTTGGAGGAATGCTACTGCTCAGTGACTCAAGAAGAGAAAATGAAACATACTAACCTAAGTATTTTAATTATTAAATTGGTGTTATTTTAAAATGGCAATACTGTTGGTAAGTTTACAGATATAAAATTGTGGTGGACACTCAGCATGTAGAGGTGGAATCTATCTGGAAAAAGAAAAAATTTTTGTCTGGGATTAGACAACACAGAGAATAGTTGCTTTGAATCAGCAGCGAGCCACTTATTGAAGGTGTACAGGAAAATGGCTTACAAGATACTGAAAGGACAGTATTCGAATATCGTTGAAGGTTTATACTGGATCCCTAGTCTGCCTGTGAGAAATATGACCAGTAATCTGTAGAGGAGACTTACTAATGTCTTAGCTAATATGCCAGTGATAAAGTATACCAAAATCGGGCTTTGAGAAACAGCAGAAAGACATCCTGGTATACAACAGATGTCTCGGATCCAGGCCTTTCAGCAGGTAAACCTTGCTGCTCAACCTTGGAGCCAGAAAAAGCCTACCATTAAGGGTTAATAGATGAACAAAGCACCAAAAGTTCTGTTTCATTGAGGAAATATATGTGAAGCTTATAACGGCGGATAAAAATTCCACGTATAACATCAAGATGAGAAATGTATTTGGATGCAGAACAGACTTATCATTGTCTATCACTACCGATGACTGTGTGGTGAGTGTAAGAAAAATGTTACAGCCAACATAAGAACATCGAATACATCTGGAAGTTGATGACCCTGCAAAGAAATCTCTGCTTAACTGAAACTAGGCTGAAATCCACCTGCCTGCAAGGGATTTGAGGTTCATTGGCTTAGTATTGATGTAAGTGGTTAAACTTTCTCATCTGCTTTCAGAAGTATACTTGACACTTTTTCCAAATATCAATACATACAAAAACACTAAAGGAAAGAAAGGAGAGCAAGAAAGGTCACTATCAAAACAGTTACATATAATGGGAAACTTCAACTTTAAACCAACTAATTTGACTACAAGTTGCAGCTATCCCATCCCCAAATATCACTGCTAACCTGGCCCAAAAATAGAGACTTGGTCATTCCAGCTAGGGAATGCCAATAGATGATGCTTACAGAAGTACACACCTAGTTTCAATTAACTATGTATCTAACATGCCTTGTTATCCCATTACTGTGATATCTGAGCTCTTCATAATCTTGACAATATTTGAGTAAAGCAAGAAAGTGCTAACTATAACTTTTACCAAGGCAACAGCAAATCTGTGGTAGAGCAGTAAATTCAAGTCACAAGCTGATGCCCCATGTCTTAAGTCAACGTCTCGTGATATGGCCTAAGTAAATTTAAACTCTCTGTCCTTAAAGTATCATACTTCCAGTTTTAAGTGAAGCTTTGGAGAGAGAGAAGATGGCAGTAATAAGTTTTCTGATATTTACATTATTTAACCAGGAAGATGTGACTGGGGACATGGTAAGATTGATCTTGACACTTCTTTGTGTACATTAAAAGTAAATTTTGTAATGTAGGCCTCTCAATTAACATAGAATATCACAAAAGAAACACTGAGTTCAATAACCTATGCTAGCCTAAATTGTTTATTTTGACAGTCACTCAAGAAAGTGATGTTTCAGCCGTGACTACTGACCTTCCTCAAGGTTTTCCAAATGAGCCAAAGCAAAGTCTCCAAATACCTAGAAGAAATGCAATGTCAAAACAGTCTGATTCAGAATAACTGTCAACATGTATGACTAAATTAAATTAACCTGAACCAAAGATTAAACGTCGTTGTTCTGAAATGCATAACAGTCTTGGTATTTATTGAGGGAACCGCATCAGGATAACCTTGGTAATTTCTGTGGATTGGGAGGAGGACACAAACATACAGCTCCTTAAAATCAATGGTCAGCAGTCAGTGTTGGTCTATGGAAACAATGAAAAGCCAATATTGTGTTGAATGAAATATCAATAGTTTCAGTTTTAAGATCTAATAGCAGAGGTGTTGTCATTATTAACCATAAATCATGGTTTGGGGAAATGTTCTGAAGTATCAAATCAACATAGTTATTTAACTGTAGCAGTGTTGTGGAGGTTGTTAATGGTTATCTCAGAATTTCTTTTTGTCATTAGTAAGAGCATCCAAAGACTGAAGTGTAACCTGTAGGAAACAACTGCAGTGCATTTAGGTTTTAAAAGCCGATCGTGTTATTCAGATCACTTTCACTGGCAGTAAAATAATTACAGTAAAGCAGTAATAAGCTCCACTGAAGTCTAAATGACAGGGGTTACTATAGCTGCTATTTACAGAGGCAAAGTCTGAAAAGATTTTATGTAGCTATTATTCATACATATGATCATCTCAAACATTCAGACATCCTCAAGGGAGTTGGAGTTGCACTGCTTAGCCCTGAGTTAGTTACATAAATCTAAACTATCCATTTCTCATCTCTTTTAATTGAAATTCCTGGCAGTGTAACTGTGAGAGTATATGTATGCTTCTATACACATGCTTTTAAAAGTTATTTAACTGAAAATAGAAGGCATTGCAAGTGGGAAAAAACCAATACCTGGAGCAGGATGTTAGCTGGGAGACAGACATCACTATTTAGGATATGGAAAGCCAAGGCTGTTTGCTGTTGATGTTCACAGATAGGTTTATTGCCATTTAAACTCTCAGCAATTCCTCCTTTACATCTCCAGTATCACTTAACATGCCAGGAAAAGTACATGAGCCAAAATGCATCTTCAGGGAGGTGTTATGCTGCCCTGAATGGTTGACTGTTCCAACATTTAAAATCTATGGTTCTGCCATTACAGATAACATGCAGATAACTTCAGGATCTGTGAAGTTTTGGGGATAAATTCAGTCCAGTTAAAAAAGGAGCTATTAGTAAATGTCAAGTTGTTTCTTTCCTTTGTTTCTCAATGGAGGCTGCTATATGTAAACTACCCCACAGCCTATTCTTAACCTTCCTGGAGTAACTGCATCTCTAGGAAATGTTTGCATGCCACCACAATCCATGCGGTTAAGGGAGCTAAATTATTCAGTGAAGTATCTTTTCCATATTCAAATCTTGTCAAAGCTTTCTACCTAGAGGAAGATTAGAACACACCTTCTGACTCTGATTCCAGTAGCTCCTCTCCTGTGGTTACTAGCAACTCTCAAGGAAAAGGCTTTTTCTTAGATTTGCAATTTCTTATGAATTAAATTATTCTTATGGTCGCCTTACTTTCTTATTCTGCATTTCTCAGTCATAACAGAAGTATTGTACCAAGCTCCCATTCCCCTTCCACAGTTCTGTCTTGAGGAAAAAAGAGAGAGAAACTGTCACTGACCTTATTCCACCACTGGAACAGGGCTCTGGAGAAGTCATTTCCCCTTTCATCCAGTGCATCCACAAGTTAGCCTTCTCTGACGAGGGATTATGTTTGCCCTTCTACTGCCTTCCTTTCACTAGCAGTTCCCTAGACAAAGTCAGATGTGAGAAAACATTATTGTTTGGCAAAGAATTTAAACTGTTCGACTCAAGTCAAACTGGTCTTGTTTCGGTATCTGGAGAAATATGCCGGGGGCTTACCTGATTTACTTTAACAGATTCAGATTCTTAGTCAGTAGCCTAAGTTCAAGACATGCTAAATACACTCTGAGCTGTGTCCATCAGCTGTAACTGAAACCTGAAGTCGCTGGGCTGATGCTCCTTCGTTACTTTTTAAGGCATTCTGTTCACATTGTGTGTCTTGTTTTCTGCAATGTACTTTCCACGTTATCTTTATTGCATCACCTACTACTTCCTCCTGAAGAGGAAGTAGCTTGTGAAAAGCATTGTATACATATTGTATATTGTAAGAAGTACTGAAAATGCCTGTTCTTAAATAGCATTGAAAACTGGAGGACAGGATATGAGGAAATATAGATAACTGGGTATTTTCAAAAGAGCAGGATAAGGAATGTATTTTCTTTTTCTGACAGAAGAAAAGATATTCTCATAAATAAGGAGGAAAAGACACATCACAAAATTATGTCAGGGATCCTTTACTGCAAACAGTTGCATGTATGTTTGTTTGTTTATGACAGGTTGCCCAGAGAAGTTGTGGACTCCCCATCCTTGGAGGCGCTCAAGGTCAGGTTGGATGGGGCTTTGAACAACCTGATCTAGTTGGAGGTGTCTTTAGGGTTGGAACTAGATGGTCTTTAATGTCACTTCCAAATAAAACCATTCTAAATTCTAAATTTCCTTGAAAGCAAGGTTCCTATTTTAACAGTAACATCTAGTGCTTCATGCGTATAATTTGAAGCAGGTTCTGGGAACAATGAATATCTCTCTCTTTGTGTCAATTTTAAAGATACTAAACTTTTGAAATAATGTTATTATTCCCAGCTATTCCTGATTGCGCTGGTTTTGTCTGGGGTAGAGTTCATTTTCTTCACAGTGGCTAGTATGGAGCTATGTTTTGGATTTGTGCTGAACACAGTGTTGATAACACAAAGATGTTTTTGTCATTGCTGAGCAGAGCTTACACAGCCAAGGCCTTTTCTGCTTATACTGCCATGCTGACAAGGAAGTTGGGGGTGCATGGGGGACTGGGAGGAGACACAGCAGGGACAGGTGGCCCAAACTGACCAAAGGATTCCATACCATATGACATCATGCTCAGCATATAAAGTGGGAGGAAGAAGGAGGATGGGGTGGGAGACACATTTGGAGTGATGGTGTTTGTCCTCTCAAGTAACCATCACACATGATGAGGCACTGCTCTCCTGGAGATGGCTGAACACCTCCTGCCTGTGGGAAGCAGTGAATCAATTCCTTGTTTTGCTTTGCTTGTGTGCATGGCTTTTGCTTTCCCTATTAAACTGTCTTTATCTCAACCCCCAAGTTTTATAGCTTTTACCCTTCCGATTCTCTCCTCCATCCTGCTGGTGGGGGAATGAGCAAGTGGCTACATGGGGCTTGGCTGCTGACTGGGATTAAGCCACAACACTGATACACAACATATATATTTCCAAAGTTTTTTAATGCCACAGAGCTATATCTCCTATGTCTTCCAGTCTGTGGCAGTACTTCTGTCAAAAGTCCTCTAAATCCTCTCTAGCACATCATTTTGTTCTCATTTACCCTGAATATAAACCAGCATAAACACTGAGTCACAGCTTTCTTTGAATTTATATAATTTCTGTTTATCAAATACGATAGTAATCATAGTAATTTGTTGCAAATAAACATGTTTTTCCTCTCACAGAACTGCACTCATGAGAGTTAAATTGGTAATTTCATTTTTATCCCGTTCAATAGACAAAATTAAGAAAATTAACACAATTTCAATTCAGATCAACGTAAATACTTTATAATAAGGCTCAGCAAGGTACTATTTCTTACCAGTTGGTTTGTCAGTTCAAGTATATTTTTCTCTAAACCTCAGCTAGATCACATACATTACTAAGCATCAGTTAGACCTCTGTAATTCTCTTTGGCAGAAAAGGCAGAGCCCAACTTATATATACAAAAATGTATGGAATTTACTCACCTCAGAACATAAGGTCAAATATCTGCTTACTGCAAGTCTGGTATTTAAACCTATTTGATCTTTATCTGAGGTGTAGGATAAATGTTTGGCTGTCTTAAGTAACACTCGTAAACTTAGCGCTTGTAAAACTGAACTACTGAACTATTCCAAACAATGGGACAATTCCATGTTCCAAACTGACTTTCACAAAATAAAATAAATATTGCCCATTGTCATTACAGCAAAATTTTTATGTAAGAAAACGCATATAGATAAAACCTCTAGTATTTTTTCAATAATTTAAATGCAAATTAATGACAAAAACCACAACTTATTAAGATGAAACCCAAAAGAATGAACCACAGAGTGGTTCAGCACACCATCCAGTTTATGCTCCAAGAGGTCCCAGTTACAATTTTTATTTCCAGTCCTGGCTCACTGGGGAGGTCCCA
>NW_008691212.1:572-821 GCF_000695815.1 Acanthisitta chloris | reverse complement strand
GACAGCTATGGCATCTCTGCTCAGAAGGGCCTGGAGGTAAACTCAGGAATTACACCAAATCCCTGGGAATTTGGAGAGAATAATTAGTGGTTTGTGACAGTGAGGATGAGGATGAAGGCTACAGGCCAGTCTTGGCAGAATGATTTTTATCTGGAACACTGTTGTCCTGGGTTGCAGTGTGGGGGGTATCCATGGTATGTATTCTATTATCATCTCCACAAGCTGTTAAAGCAGGTGGGGCAGTGATCG
>NW_008691212.1:0-263 GCF_000695815.1 Acanthisitta chloris | reverse complement strand
TTGTGCAAAAAGCAGCTTCTTGCAGGCTCTACATGCATTCTTCTCTCTGTCACCTTCGCACATGGTAGTGGTAGAGGCAGGGAGATTGCTTCCTTTTTTTACACCAGGAACGATAAAGAAGCACTTTGATGGTCTGAGAACTGTTGAGGGGTATGTGTCAGTGCCCAGTAACCCTGTAAAAGAGGAGATTTGCCCCCTCCTTGTTATCAAAGCTGATTTGAAGGGAGAGACAGCACCACCAAACTCCTTGGGACAGCTGAGCC
>NW_008691211.1:2688-4475 GCF_000695815.1 Acanthisitta chloris | reverse complement strand
CACCCAGTTGCACACCGACACCTTCTGGGCACGTCTGCCGTGCAACAAGGACCCCTTGGTGCACCCCCCGACAGCGCCGGGACCGTCCGTCGGCACCCAGGGGGGCTGCGTGGGGAGGGGCATGGAAAGAGAGGACACAGCAGCACGGTGGGTTTTGTGTGGGGTGTGCCTGGGGGACACGCTCCCCACATCCAGCCGTCCCCAGTGGGGACCCAGAGCAGAGCTCAACTGCAGCCTGAGTCTCCCCCGGCCCCGAAGACAGCAGGGAGAGCTCCTACCCAGCCTTTGCTCACACTGAGTCAACCATGAGGGTCTAGTCTGTCCTCAAATCCCCCGGGGAAATGGCATTTGACCTGGGTTTTGGCCAGGCATAAGATGCTCCAGTCTGGGAAAGAGGAGCTCCTGGTCCCTGCAGTCCCACCACAGTCCCACTGCAGACCCATGGCACAGAGCATCCCTTCACACACACAAACACACAAACACACAAACACACACACACACACAAAAACACACAAACACACACACACACAAACACACACTATTTATGCTATTTTTCCCAAAGCACTCGTGTCAGTGTCCAGACTCCACTTCTCCCTGACCTGGCACTGGACCCAGGGCTGTGCCCCAGCAGCGACCTGCTGGCAGCCACATGCTTTTCCTCATTTGTTAATAAGACGTGGGTTATTTCCACATTTGGAGCGGTGCCTGGAGATGTGAATGTAAATCCCAAGCGATAGCGGGTGGGCTGCTGACAGCTGCCGGGAAGGTTTGTCCATCACATTGCCATTCCCTTCAACACCTTCACATGCCTCCAGCATCTCCACAAGCTCCCGATGCTCCTGGAGCTGGGTGAGCTTGCAGAGCTGGGGCTGCAGGGATGTGTGTCTGGTGCCCTGAGCTCCCTGTCCCTGCAGCCTGTCCCTCCTGTGCCCTGAACGCTAACCCTCTGCAGAGTGGGTTCCTCTGCAGTCATGCTGGGCTTCATGCCACTCACAGTGCCAGGACTTTGCCCTGTGTGAGGATGTCAGATGGGAGTCTCCTGCCACCTGGGTCATGACAAGGGCAGGGATTTGCTCTGAACTCTCTGTCAGATATAGCTAAAATGGATCAAAAAGAATCAGAGACTTTAGGGGGCTCGTGCACAAATAAAAAGGCTCATTTATGTTTTCTGAGGGCTGGACAGGTGCAGCACCCATCCAGCCTCAGCACCCATCCATGTGCTCCCACCCTCCCTGATACTGACTGGCACTCTCTGGACTAACACACAGCACCTCCAGTCTCTGAGCTGCTGTAGCGGTGGGGGCTGCATGGTGGTTCGGAGTCTCCCATCACTTTTTCCTATGAGAGTTCATCCCATCTCAGGGGCAGGGATACACATGATTTTATCATATTTTAATTTTGCAGTGTAGGTTGTGTGTGCTGTGACCCACTCGCTTGCTGCTCCTGTCTCCTCTATGTGGGAACCCATACCTGGAAGCATTCAAGGCTCATTGGATGGGGTTGGAGCTACCTGGTCTAGTGGAAGGTGTCCCTGCTCGTGGCAGGGGGCTTGGAATGAGATACTCCATAAGGTGTCTTCCAACCCAAACTGTTCCGTGACACTGTGACTCTGTGAAACACAGAGGCTTCCCAGCACAGTGTCCCCAGGGATGGAGCCAGAAGTGGGCTGAGAAAGAAGCAGAATTAAAAATAAATGTAAGTGCATCCTGACACGTTAACCACATTTAGAGAGGCTTTGGTACCAACCCACTCTGCGGGAAGGCAGGAGATGCTTGGAGACAAGTAGG
>NW_008691211.1:0-2667 GCF_000695815.1 Acanthisitta chloris | reverse complement strand
GAAAAGATGGATCTGGAGCAGGCGGACACATTGCTGTGAACAGACGGGCAGGAGGAGATCTGCTGCCTCGCCGTTGCCAAATTACCTGGGAAGACAGAACCACCACCAGTCTGCTGCTGAGCAGAGCTGTGTCCAAACCCTCTGTTCCAGACCACCCGTGCCCTGTGGCTGCTGATGCACCCAGAGTGCTGAGGCTGGGACCCCTGCCAGGCTGGGGATTTGGGGAGCAGGAGCAGAGCCACTCGTGCTGTGTCTCCCTCCTGCCTTCATACAGGGGCAGGGCTGATCCTGCCAGAGGCTCTGTGCAGCCCGGGGAGCTACTCCTGCACCCCAGTCCTACAGCAGTTCTTGAGAGGCCACTAACCATGGATGAGGTGGAGGGATGCATCCTGCTGGCATCGCTGCTGGCACTGTGTGGCCTCGGGGTCCCAGTGCCCCAAAGATGGGAGCTGAGAGGTGACCCCAGGCCTTTGAAGGGCCTCAGGGCAGCCCAAAAACCTTCCCCAGCCTGATCCTGAGTGGCTGAGCATGAGGCTGGGGGCTGGCAAAGGCTGCTCCATCCCCAGGGCGCTGGCATTGAGGGGTAGGGAAGAAAGATGGAGACAGCCAAGATTTATGCTGCCAGTGCAGGAGCAAAGAGAGGAGAGAGACAGCCAAGGTCAGAGAGACTGCTGCCAAAATTCACAATGAAACTGCAGGAGCGCTGGAGGGGAGAGACGGAGAGCTTGGAAAGAAAGGGAATGAGGAAGGAGGGAGTCTGGGAGATGGAGCAGGGCGAGGGAGCCAGACGGGCTGCCAGGGATGGGAACATGTCACTGCTCAGACGAAATGATTAAACGCGGATGAGAGGGACAACAAATGGGAGCCTCAGGCAGGCAGAGGAGGACAGCAGGAGTGGGAACATGAGGGAACTGGATGGGCTGTGGGCCTGGCTCTGTCCCCCAGCACACCCCCATGCAGCACAGCCCGATCTTGGGGTGTGCACAGCTGTCTGCTGGCAGTGATGACCCCGATCCAGCCCCGCAGCCGAGGTGAAGATTCATTCCTGCCTCCTTAGCTTTCACAGCATCCCATGGCAGAGCGAGTGCCTGCAGCCAGCACGGCTCAAGGTGACTCAGAGGTCAGGGAAGAAGCAGACAGGCAATTTGGGAACTGTCTCTGCGCCACTGAGAGATCCAGTGGTTTGAGAGGACCAGAGGTGCCTGGCACATCACAGCCTCCCTGCCTGGCACTGCCAGTCCCTGTGTGCCCCAGACACAGCTCCCCAGTGCTCCACACAGGGAGAGGTTTCTGATCTAACACACTGCCCCTAGGAGCTGCTGCCGCTGGCAAGGCAGGCAGGGCTGAACAGCAGCCTGGGCACTGGGAAGGGCTGGAGCCACACAGCAGGCACCAGTGCATGTGGTTTCCTTCTGGCAAAGTATGGAAGCCCAGGCAGGCTCAGTGCCCTGGTAGGGCAGTGCACAACTGCTTTGGGGCTCATGGGAGGTTCCTTCAGGTCCCTGTTGGGGACACATCACTCCAAGGGTGGTTTATAGCAAATATCCTTCTTCTTGCCCACACGGTGACGTCTGAGCCCCAGCCCAGGGATCCAGCCCTGCCCAAAGGCAGCCAGAGGGACAGGGCACTGCTTCCCACTAAGACCAGCTGCACACCCATGTCAGGAAGAGGCTCAGCACTTTTCTGGTGATAATTAAGATCTTGTTATCTTCTGCTAACGCCAGGGCGACAGGGAAAACCACAGGTGCCTTGTGATATGGCAACAGCTGATGTGCTGGGCTGTGCCTGGGAGCAGTAGGAGCCTTGCTGTGCTCTGGCTGAATATAAAGCATGGAAAGCACGAAGCAGAGGGTGACAAACTAATTTTTTCCTGTCTGGTGACACATAAGTGTGCAAACATGCTCCCTTCTCCTCTCAGTGGTGGCTGGGGCTGGCACAGGTTGATGCCTGTGCACTTTCTCCCTCTGCACAGAGGAAGCACTGTTCCCTTTTGTTTATTTTTATTTTTGTTCTTCTTTTTCTTCTGCAAGTTTCCTTCCTCAAGAGGTTTGTATCAAATGTGCCTGGAGACACACAAGAGCTGCTCCCCTGCAGAGGAAGAGCTGGGGTTGTGTTTGCAAGAGGACTCTTAGGAATGTCAAGGGTGAAAGGGGTTGGGAGGAGAGAGGAGGGAAATAGGAGGAGGCGAGGGGAAGAGGGAGAAAGAGGAGAGGAAGGAGAGGAGAGGAAGAAAGAGAGGAGGGAGGGGAAGAAGGAGAAAGAGAAGAGGGGAAGAAGGAGAGGAAGAAGTAGAAGAGGAAGAAGACGGAAAGGAGGAAGGAGAGGAGGAAGGAGAAGGAGGAGAGGGAGGAGAGGAAGGAAGAGGGGAGGGGAGGAGAGCAGTGGGAAGCAGAGGAAGAAGGAGAAAGAGGAAAGGAAGGAGAGGAGAATGGAGAGGAGAGGAAGGATGAGAGAGGAAAAAGGAAGAAGGAGAAGAAGAGGACGAAGAAGGAGAGGAAGAAGGAGAAGGAGGAAAGGGAGGAGAGGAAAACGGAGAGGAGAGGAAGAAGGAGAAGAGAAAAAGAAGGAGAGAAAGGGGGCTAAGAAGGAGGAGCGCAGAGTGCTCCGCGCTGTCGGGAGCTAGCCGGCGGAGCACAGCAGAGCGCCCCGGGCAGCACAGTGCAGTCG
>NW_008691210.1:7520-8175 GCF_000695815.1 Acanthisitta chloris | reverse complement strand
AATTTAGACTGTTTTGTCTGAGATTTTGCATGACATATTTTCTCACTCTGCACTTTGGGAAACTTCAGATAAAGCTGGTTAGCCATTTTCAGGAAGGAAACTTAAAACCAGAACAAACCAAAAATGCTCAGTCAATTGTAGTAAATTTTGGATTGGATTTTTTATCACAAACCCACAGTTTTGGACCTCTTCAGTCTCAAGGGCTGCACTTGCAGGAAGGCAGCATCACAGAGCAATTCAGCAGGTTTTTATCTACACAGCACTGAGAGAAGGAGTTATGGATGAATTAAGGCTGAATCTGTAATTCTTCTCTCATGTTGTGTCTAGTTTCCATCAGCCAGTAAGATGAAAGAAGTGGAATGTACCATGGAGGATAAATCTGTGTCTTTTCTCCTGTCATGGAAACTATCTAGTAAGAAATGCATAAAGAACAAAAACTGAATCAAGTTAGGAGGAGTAGGTAAAGCTAAAAATTCTAATTAGACCTCAAGAGCTAAAGAAGACCTGGCAGGGGGGAAACTGGGATTGGGAAATGGAAATGAAGGCTGATTTTGAAAATGGGAAGGGAAGCATAAGATCTTGTAGGCAACTGTGAGCTGAGAGCACAAATGTGACAATGTAGTAACCAAGGAATGATATGGCATAGAGGGCTAGA
>NW_008691210.1:0-7500 GCF_000695815.1 Acanthisitta chloris | reverse complement strand
GGAATGCCAGACATAGAAGGACTCCATAGGAGGGAGTGAGGTTTCCCTTGGCAATGAGATAAAAAATGTCACAGCATTGTCTTGAAGCAATCCAGCCTGGCACGTGAGAGCTCAGGGGCCACTCAGTGGAGGAACTGAACACTGGGCTAAGGTGTCCCATGCAGATGTTCTCAGGATTGGTGCTGCTGCAGAAGTATATAAGGAATTGTTTCATATTGCATCTTTGCAGACTCCTTGTAGAGCTGCTTATGGTGTAGGACTGTCCAGTCCACTGTTCATTCAATCTTATGTGTGAGCACAAACATGTTTCATTTGCCCCAAGGGATGTGATACAAATTCCCCAACACATGCTGGTCAAGATGCCTGCAGTACTGTGGTAGGGAGGGCAGGCAGACAGGCTTGTTTGTGTTTACAGCAGATACCCAAAACTTAATTGCAGCTCTGCTCAAGGAGAGTTATCTGTGCCAGATTCCAAGTCTGCTGCAACATTTGGGCTCTTAGTATTGTTGTCCCAGTCCAATAAGACTTGGGAGTGTTCGATCAATTCTCCCAATGTGAATTAAGACACAAACAAGGTCAAAATGCCATTAGGGAGTGAGACTTTATTGTTGGTTACTGGGGGGGAGAGAGAAGGGACAATAGGAAAGTTAGAAACAGAAAAGGGGGGGAAGCAAGATTTGGGATGGTGCAGCAAAGATAGTCACCACCATAGGTCCCAGCAGCATTCCAGTGATCTGTAGTCATATAGAAATGGGGACAGTCACCACCATAGGTCCAGCAGCATTCTAATGATCCATAGTTCTCTCTTCTTCAGAGGTGGGTGTGTGTGCCATGCTCTGGACACTGGTCCTTTTTTTAGGGCTCTGTCAGGCACTGATTGCTCAGTTTCCCTAGAGTTGAGGAATTCCCAGCCTCTGATGTCAGTCATGGACAATGGTGCCTCCTGGTCTAGGCAGCTGGATAATGTCCATCATTATCTGGCAGATGGCTTAGCAGCCAGAGGGTGTAGGTGTTGGACAGTGGTGCTTCCTTACCTTGGAATGTTGGTCCTTATCTGTTAGCTGGAGGATTTGGGTGGTGGACAATGGTGCCTCATTATCTTGGCAGTGAAATGGAATGTCAGTGGACAATGGTTCCTCATCTTGGGGACTGGAGACATCCTGTGAATTGACAAGCCTAGAGACAAACAGTCCAGGGGTCACTGTTTTCAGTCTCCTAAGCCAAGTCTTCAAAGCCAGGCAATGCCAAAACAGACATTTCTCAAAGGTCCCTTACAGTTGTGCAAAACTTTTCAAATTAGGTTCTATGGGGCTTGTAGACTCAGTTCCTTCCGTGTAAGGTAAGCCTTAGTTCCAAGTCTGAGAGCACCACTCCTTAGGAGACCTGATGATGCTTTTAGGACATTCTGCTTGAAGGCAGCCCAAGTTGTAGGGTGCAGAAAAGTAATTCTAGTCATCATACATGTTGGCAACAACTGGAACAGGCTGCCCAGGGAAGTAGTGGAATCACCATCCCTGGAGGTATTTAAAAAATGTGTAGATGTGGCACTTGAGGACATGGTTTAGTGGTGGGTTTGGCAGTGCTGGTTTAATGGCCAGACTCAATTGTGTTAAAGGTCTTTTCCAATCTTAATGATTCTCTGATTCTATGATAATAAGAAAGCCTTTTATAAATTTTGCTGAGAGTTGTTAGTAGTGTTCTAGCTACTATTGCAATTGGACTATCTGCAGAAATATGTCTCCATCAAAACAACTTTTACTAATTTCATCTAAAGGGAGTCTATCCAGAACAAGAGTTTCCAAAGTTTCCATTTCTGAGAAACCTTAACCAAAGCCACTGGTGATGTCCCACTTCTCCATACCTCCCTCATGTCCCTTCTGGAGAATTATTGAATTTCTTTTCCATTACTTCTGTGAGGACCACTTTGCCATAGAAGTGCTCAAATAAGAATTTTCTTTGGACTGTGCCACTTTGGATGGACCACGGAACATCTTCAATATCAGCATTTTTCTTTTCGCTTTTGTGCTAGTCGTATATAAATTATCTGACTGTTTCTGTGCAAATTTTATTTTGAAAAAGTCTTTGAGCTATTGGTAATTGCTGGACTTATGACTTACATTTCCTCCTTTTTATTTCTGAAAGGATAAACAAATTGTGAAATGCAACTTTTGTATAGTATTGAATGAAAGTTTTGACTGTTTTCTAGGTATAATTTTTCACCATTTTAATGTCTTTGTGTGAGCTAAGGAAGAATTTTGCATAGCTGATATTGGCCCTTCTAAGGAATAATTTCTTCATGTGTAGTTGGGTAAAGGAATATGGTCATATGCCATGTTGATTTTTGAAAAATATTTTACCAGTCAGCAACAACTGGGCAGATCTGATATGCCATTTGGAAAATAAGACTCATGTTTCTCAATTGCAGTGATTTGATTGGCACAAAAGATCAGGGAATTAATTGAATACTGTGTTTCTAAACAATGCTGATATTTGGTATATTATTTATATGTTTTATAATATCAGCTGTGCCAGCCTCCAAGGAAAATACTGCAATCAGCCTTGCCTGCAAACAGGCAGTGACTTATTCATCAGGGGAGCAAGAAAAATCAAAAAAGACTGTTAGGTTTACAAAAAAAATCAAGCTTTTTTTGGTTGGCTGTTTTTGCTTTAATACCTTTTTAGTAACCCTTTATCATGTCCTTAAAAAAACCCAAAAGAATAACAGTGAATCATCAGAGAATTCAGTGAAGGCAAAAACTGTTCTGAAGGTTTTTTTGAGAAAATAATCTCATGGATGTTTTTTAAATGTTAATTCATGGTTAATATTTCAATGTGGAACAGGGTTAAGATTTTTTTTCTGAAGTAAATGAGTCAAATGTCTTTGTAATTATGTAAGTAACATTTTACATTTTAGGGACTTTTTAACTACTCATAGCTTTAGGAATTTATCCCTTTTTTCAGACGTGTTTGCAGTCAGTTAGATAACCAAATAAGGAGTCCTACACATAGCATTTTTTTGAGAATGTAAAGCAAATCTGATTAGTCCTTTTAGTGAAACACAGAACTGTGAGATTCATTGACTCCTTTAATTTACTCATGATTAGCCATACTTTATTTTGTGCTGAAATACATCTTCATTAGGATTTAAAACTGTGTTACACTGACACATATCATGTATATGCAGAAGAGATATCGTAAGTACTAATGAACATTGTAAGTACTCATTAGTCCTCAAATTACCTTGAGTGTGGAAACTTACCTAAGCAAGTCTACTGATTGTTTAGAAGGCAAGGAAAGGAAAACCTTTTTTAGGATGAACTCAGTCTTATTTTGCATCCCTTGGGGTTTAATGAAGGGAACTGCACATTATTCCAATCAAGGGGTTGCTCAGGCAATTAGGTTCTGTTGCAGTCATAACTGTTGGAATTCTGATTAATCCTCAATGATAGAAGTCAATTATGGTTTTGCAATGCTGCTCCAAGCAGAGCCATAGCATGACTGAATGCAGTGCCCAACATTGGTTGCTTAACTATGTAAAAATATGAACTGGTCATCATTAGCCCCAGAAAATAATCCCTAGAGTCCCTCAAACTCCAAATCCTCCAAGATAGTCAAACTTTGAGTTGAACAGCAGTGGAAAAAAGTTGACTGACTTGCCTTTTCTGTGTTCCTGGCATAGGTAAGTGCCACTGTTGGGAGATTTGTGAATGTGCCTTGCTTTTGGTGTACAAAGGAAAAGAGAGTTGCCATTTTTTCACTTCTGTCTACAAGGCTGCCAAGTTAGTAACCAGAAGCTCAGAGTTTTTTAGCATTTAGAGCTACTTCCACTCCTTGCAGATACACTGCAGCAGACTTCTGGTGCTGTCTCTTTCTATGCTTGAAAATGGGTTACACTTTCTGATAGTCATTTTCCTTTATTTGGGGGAGTTGTTTGTTGCATTTACTTATTTGTTGCGTTTATTTATTTGTTGCACTTGTTTTTTCCACATTGATCTTTGATTAGGATGTTATCCCTGGGCAGATACTCAAATTTGAGGCCAAACCCTCTCAACTCCTACTCTTGCTGTGACTGGTCTTTTTTATTGTGACAACAGTGTTGAAAATGCAGCTTACACAAGAAGTCAAATGCTGAGTGATCTGGTTTCAAGGACCTGAACATAGCAAAGCTCTTAGAATTATTGCATTGTCTTTGGAATATTTGCTTGCTGAATGTGTTGGGAAATCCATTAACAGAGGCAGAAAGACAAAAGCCTTGGCCATTGTTAAGGATTTCACATTCTTCCTTTCAACAAATAAACCATCTACAACACAGTCATGAAATTTGTATTACAAAAAATGGGAAAACAAATTAAAAATTAACTGAGTGTGATGTGTAGGCCAAGTTTCCCCTTCTCATGTTTACATAATTTCATTTAATTTCTGTCTTTCATGTCATTATTTTTTTAAACTTTTATCCCTAATAATTAACCACAGCAAAGCAAAGTGGATGTAGATCTTGGAAATTATGCTTGTGGGATCACGTCACATTTTAAGATATTTACCACAAGCAACAGAAGAATTTTTCCTGTGCTTGTTTAGTCAAACTTTTGTCCTGAAATTGTCATAGTTCTGTAAATAGCTGAGTTAGGAGTTTTAATCTGTTTTGGCTGTATTTCTCACCATGTAAACTATCCTGTAATATAAGCTTTAAAGAATATGAGATTACAAGCAGGTGTATTTATTTGATGGTTAAGATATTTACCACAAGCAACAGAAGAATTTTTCCTGTGCTTGTTTAGTCAAACTTTTGTCCTGAAATTGTCATAGTTCTGTAAATAGCTGAGTTAGGAGTTTTAATCTGTTTTGGCTGTATTTCTCACCATGTAAACTATCCTGTAATATAAGCTTTAAAGAATATGAGATTACAAGCAGGTGTATTTATTTGATGGGTTTTATTTAATATAAGCTTTAAAGAATATGAGATTATAGGCAGGTGTATTTATTTGGTGAGTTTTATTTACTTACAATTATTTTGTGCAATTATTAATCTTCTACAGACAGCTTGCATGAACCAAATGAGTTTTTCCTTTTATAGACATTTACTTCAAGAAGCAAAGTTCTTTCCAGCCCTTGCTACTGTAAGAGTTTTGTCTATCAGTTTTCAGTGTTAGGTGATGGATTTTTTTCAGATTTTCAGTATGTGAGGACAGATTTGCAAAACATGGACTATGTGGGGCCCATTAGATTGGCTTTCAAAAATATTTGTGTCAATAATAGACCTCTGAACTGAAAGGTCACCCTCTAAAAAAGCAAAGGAAATTTTAAAAGATTTCATTACAAAAGAAGTTATCTAGAATCAGGATATCTTTTTATAGACATATTTTATCCCTAGTGAGGGAAAACTCTTGAAATGTGGCCAGTTCTCAGCTCTTTAAAACATCAACTTAGCTTATTAAGTTTCCAAGTTGACATCCTGGCCCAGAAAGGCCTGACACATGAATAAAAGGATAAATCCAAAAGTTGTTGCAAGGGCTTGTATTTCACTTCCAACCTCTATGCTTGTTCATGTGCAAGTCACACTAGAACTTCAGTGAGCCTCAGTATAATACAACATTGGTTTGGTCATGATGAGCTGATGGCTGGAAAAGCAAAGAATCCTTGTTATTTTTGCAGGATAGTACTGCTCAGGTACAACAGTGATTCTACTATGAAAGTCTCTACAGAATCCCAATAAAAGCAAGGTGCAATCAAGCTTCAATCTTCCAAAGATCTGGCTGTCAAAAATATTTTATTGTTGGTTTAAACATCTTGATATTTTAAAAGTAACGATAAAAATGACAAGGAATCTCACCCTCCCTTTTTTAGTAAGGACATCTTTTATATATTTCTGACTCTAGAACAATAAATACAGTGCTAAATGGTATAATATTTGAAAGGTTTGATTTAGAGTGAATTTGCAGTTTGTTTCTGGCAGGAGGCTGTGAGATCACTGTTTTGTGGAAAAGAAAGCACTTAAACTCACCTGCCAGTAAAACTGAGCTGTATAGATAAACACAACATAGGGTTCAAAATGTAAGCTGTTGATCATTGTTGGTATACCATGAGCAGTTGAAAATGAAACTGAAATTTTTATACCCCTTTGCAAAAACACATTGCCCTTTTCTTGTATTTCACCCCTTTATTCCATAGCACCTCAGTGACTTGCTTCATTTTCAATTAAAGGGAGACTCATGTGGAAATAGCCCAAATGTGCAAAATGTACAGTATCTTGGGTGGAAGAGGATAAGTTGAATTCTATTGAAAAAAGACATTTTCAAAAGTCTTTTAAATAGTTCTATTTGTATAGTTTGTGTCCTAGCTAATAACTGAATTACAACACAACTTGTCAAATAGTACATTTTATTGAGTTAGTGTATTTTTTCCATGAGTCAGGAAAGAATTTTTATTGTGACTCTGCTCTGTTTTATCATTGCAATAATCATGAGAACTGGTTCATTGCATTCCACCATTAAATAAAGTAGTAGAATGTAATTAATGGTGGAATCATTGTCTAATGCAATGTAGCATAGAATTTCATACGTACTGTTGCTGATATTAATGCTGGTATTTAATACAGTTCATATGTTTGATGCTGGTATTTAATACAGTTCATATGTTCGAAGCACAGAATCATAGAACCATCAAGGTTGGAGGAGACCTCTAAGATCATGAAGCCCAACCACTAACCATGGTGACTCCACCACCTCCCTAGGCAATATTCCAGTGCCTGAACACCCTAACAGGGAAAAGAATTTTCCTAAGATCTAATCTCACTCTGCCCTGTCTCAGCTCATGACAATTCCCTCTAGTGCTCTCCCTGCAGCCATGGCAGGTAAGACCATCCCTCACCTCTTTACAATCCCTTTTCAGGGAGTTGTAGAGAGCCATGAGGTCACCTCTGAGCCTCTTCTCAAGGCTAAACAAACCCAAAAACAGTGTGGTAGCTTTACTTTTCACTGGTTACTTTATTTTTAAAGGTGACTTGTTTTGGACATCCTTACTCAGCAGTTTTGAAGGAAAAGTGATGTTTAAAGTACTGCCTTGTAATTAGTTACTTAAGCAAGTTAGTGATTCTTGAATAGAGGAAAGAAAGCATAGAATCATAGAACTATAGGGATTGGAATGGGCCTTATAAATCATCCAGTCCCAACCCCTGCCCTGGGCAGGGACACCTTCCACCAGAGCAGGTTGCTCAAGGCTTTATCTAACCTGGCTGTGAACACTGCCAGGGTTGGGGCAGCCACGGCACAGTGTCTCAACACCCTCACAGGAAAAAAGCTTTTCCTAATATCTAACCTAAATTTCCCCTCCTTCAATGTGCCTTGTCCTGTCACTGCAGTTCCTAATAAAGAGTCCCTCTCCAGCTCCCAGAGAGCAGAGAGGATATTCTTTGGGATTGACTAAGGGTTTTGATGCAGTGCTTTTAAGTAACATTATGTTCTACATAATCATGGAATAGAATCATCCAGGTTGGAAGAGACC
>NW_008691209.1:9352-9838 GCF_000695815.1 Acanthisitta chloris | reverse complement strand
GCTGTGTGCGGGAGCCTCCCTCGAGGGTCCCTGGGAGACCTGTCCGCACGGAGCTCCCCAGGCGCTGCCAGTCGCTGGGTGCCGTCCCCGGGCGATTGTCTGTGCATGCATACACACACACATGTTCTTAAGGCATCTTCCTCTGGATGGCAATAACATCTAAAGCATCTGCTTCTTAACATAATAGTTGGTGAAAAGTGTATCAAGTAGCTTCACAGGAGGCGAACAACCGAGGGTGGCTTTGCCCACTCTGCCTGGGCTCAGAGCAGCCTGGTCCCGGGCTGCCAGACCTGGGCAGGACCCCCTGCCCCACGCTGTCCTGGGGAGGGAACACGGTGCAAACGGTCCCTCGGCCTTGGTGTCACCTGGGCCCTGCTGCCCGTGAGGTCTCCCCCAGCCCCTCGTGGTGTGGGAAGCAACCCTGGCACCCGGCTGGGATCTGGCCCCACACGCCACCAGGGGCCTGAGCCGATGGGAGCAGGAGAG
>NW_008691209.1:3481-9292 GCF_000695815.1 Acanthisitta chloris | reverse complement strand
GCTTTGGAGCACACTCAGCCGGGGTGAAACGCTGTTGGCTGGGGTGGTGAGGTGTGTTGAATAAAGGTCTTTGTCCTACAGAGGTGTTTGGCTCATCTCCGGTGACCATTGTGATCACATCTGAGGCTGACACCTGGGACATCGACACCTCTTCTTGTCTGAGCTGCGGACAGTTTGTGGACTGGGACAGAATGCCAGACCTGCAGCAACGGGCACAGATCCCCCGGGACATCCTCAGCAAGCCCCCGAAGGAGCTGAAGAAGCTGGCGAGAGAAGGCTGCTGGGCCACCTGCCACACCATCAGGGCTCGGGTCTACCACCAGCTCATCCAGCAGGTTGCCTGTCGGCTTGTCACCCCAGACGCTCTCGTCTACAGGGACGTGGCCAGCCGGCTCTTTGGGAGGCCCAGCGTGAGCTCCCACCCTTTGCCTGAGTTCCTGGAGGGGTGCCCTATGCCCACGTACTGCCTCAACCTGGAAGGGATCACCGCCTTGAAGAAGATCCTCATCTGTGTCAGCAACCTCTTCCCTGACATAACCTACAGCCCAATCCTCCCCTCTCTGATTGCTCTGCTGCTGCACTACAGCAAAGATGAAGCTCAGTGTTTCGAGAACATCTCTCGCCTCATCGCCAGCAATGCTCCCCACACCAGCTACATTGACCAGTCCTTCCTGGCTCATCAGGCCTCCTGCATGACTTTTGGGGACCTGGCCAACAAGCACTGCCCAGCAGCTCACAAACTCATAGCCAGCGCCTCCGAGAACGTCTTTGAGGTCTACTCCGAATGGTTATCGTGGCTCTTTCACTACCTCCCCTTCGATTACGCCATCCGCGTCTTTGATGTCTTCCTGCTGGAGGGGCAGAAGGTCCTGTACCGCATTGCCCTGGCCCTACTGAAGCAGTACAGGCTCTCAGTGTCCTCCGCTGAGCTGGAGGGGACTGACATCAAGGCAGACCTGCAGGCTTTTGTGCAGAACATTGCTGAGCACGTAACTGTTGACAAACTCCTGGAGAGAGCCTTTGGCATCCGGCTATTCTCCCGCAAGGAAATCTGGCTTCTCCAGATGGCCAACAGGAAGGCGTTAACGGAGAGGGGCATGACCATGGTGCAGAGCAGGTAAGGAGACCTCTCTGTTTGCCAGCTCTTGGGGCTGAGCAGACAAAACACGAGTTATGGTGGAGCTACATACAGAGAGAGCTTCAGGTACCCCCAACAGCTTTGGCTGTGCTGGGGCCTCACAGCCCCTCTGGGGACGCTGTTAGGGGACAGTGCAGTCAGAGCTGGTAATACTGGCAGAAAGCTCATGGTGCAAAAGGCATGACAAAACCTGATGCTCAAGGGGCTGCACCCTGAAGAACAGACAGGCTCCACAGCCTGGCATAACGTCTGTTCCTCCTCGGCAGGCAGTCCTTCCACCTGGCCGTGGACATGCAGAACTTCAGCTCCAGCATTGTCACCGCTCAGGAGATGCGCATCATCTGGTCCTGGATCCCTGAGCGCTTCTCCCTCTTCCCCCCACTGCTGCTCTTCTCCACCTCAGAGGATGGGTGCAGCCTGCAGAGGTAAAGCGACACCTGCCCAGTGGGGCCAGGCGGGTCAGATGCACGGGGCAAAAACCAGGGGGAGGATGGTATTGTAGGAAGGGGCAACTTGTAGTGTCCCCAAGGTGCATCTGGGGCCTGCTGGGGACTCTCCCGGGCTCAATTCACAGCCCTGAGTGCGCTCTGGTGCAGTGCTGGCTTAGGGGAGAGGGCTACGGCATGGCGAGATGGCCATCAGCAGCTCGGTACCACACAGAGAACACGGAGCCCTGCAGAAGTGCCATGCAGGGATGTCCCTGTGTACCATGTCATGCTAGGCAGGCTGTGAGTGGCCAGGTCCAGCCAGCACATCATCCCCAGGGCTCCAGTTCCCTCCCAGGGATGGAGCACAGGGCACCTGGGCACTGCCATCAGCAGTGTGGCTCAAAACAGGCAAGAAGCCCAAACCTGTGCTCTGTAGGAGCACGTTATGCTGAGAGGTGCCGAGCTCAGGGCAGTGGTATGTGGGGACACCCGGTGAGGGGGTAGACATAAAAAGAAGTTAAAAAAGCCCAAGTGTCAAGGCCATTGCCCAAAATTGCAATTGCAAGATGTGTCAGCACTGGAGACAGCCCAGGGCCCAGTGACTATGCGTTTCTGCCCTCTCCTTCCACAAGCTTCCTTGAACCAGCTGGGAAGAGCCACCACCACACTCCTCTCTCCTTTCCAGCCTGGTGCTGACTGCACACCCAGGCTCACTGAGTGGCACACTGCCCCCGGGTCTCAGACCCCTGACCCGACCCCCTTGTCCATCTCTGCAGGTTTTACACATGCTGTGAAGGCTATGAACCAACGGTGCTGCTCATTAGAACAACCGAGGGGGAGGTGAGCATTTCCCAAGCAGAAACGATCTTCATCCAACAGTGGACACAAGTTCTGTAACTTGTTCAGGCCTTCCAAAGGCTCCTTGACCTACCTGTGCTGATGTCCCAAGCCTGACACTTCAGCCAGGTGTGGGGATAAACACCCTGCCACCCCCAGGGCCTTGTGCAGACAAGGGAAGGTGACCTATAAAATCTTGTTTCCTACACATTATAGCTCATGTTATCCCTTGGCTGTACCAAGGACAGGCACGAGTTCCCAGTGCTTGGTAGGTCTCCTCCAGCCATGGTCAGGTCAAGGACATCCACACTAGAGTCAGCCTTAGGCACTGAAGCCAACTGAACTCACATCCACAGCACCAGTGACTTGTCAGTGCAGGATTTAGCTGTCACAGCAGAATTTGGCTCTCCAGTTCCCCCAGGGGACTGGGCAGACCTCCTGCCCCTCCTGCCCTCATGGGCAATGGCCCATGGTGCTCCTGGGCTGACTCTGGTCCTGCTGTTCCCCTGCTGACGCTCCCTGTGCTCTCTCCAAAGGTGTGTGGGGCGTTCCTCTCCTCTGACTGGAGTGAAAGGAAAAAGAGTGGGGCAACATCGGCCTTTTTTGGGACAGGGGAGTGCTTTGTGTTCACTGTAAGTTCATGTTTTACTGCTGGGTTTGTCTCTTAATTGCTGCTTCCTTTACTCCTCTGACAGACAGCTCAGGTTATGGTGGCCCCGAGCTGCTTCCTTACCACGGCCCCACCCCTGCCCCCGAGCTCTGGCAGGGGCAGAAGCACAGGAATTGCTGTGCTGCATCAGAGCAAATGGAGTACAAACTCCCGCCCTCAGTAAGCCAGGCTGCCCGGAGCCCCGGAGCACCGTGCAGTACCCCTGGGGAGTTGGACTAGATGGCCTTTAAATGTCCCTTCAACCCAAACTATTCCATGATTTTATGGTCTGGCCCCTGTCACCTCTGGCCAGGCAGCACCATCTTCCCCCAGCAGTGGTGAGGTGCCCCAAAGGACAGGAGTCTCCATGTGTCTCCTGCTTTCCAGGTGCGCCCTGAGACAGAGAGGTATGAGTGGGTGTTCATCAAGAAGCCGGAGTTGGCCAAGGCCGTGCCGCGCTCCCACCAGCGGTCACCTTCCCCCTCGCCTGAACCCCTGCTGGGTTCCTCCCCGGACAGCCACAGCACCAGCTCAAACCGTCTCACCGTGCCTGCTCTGCAGAGGAAAGGCCGTCTCTCCCCATTTCTGGCCATCAGGCATTTCCTTCTGCCTTCCAAAACAGCCTCCATGTTTATGTCCGGCTCACGGGAAGGGATCGTGATCGGTAATTGCCCAAGGGTGGGCTCCCAAGGGTGGGCCCCCACCGCTACCGCTGCTTCCTGGAAGGGCTCTGCTCCAGGGTAAAACCTGAGCTGCCTCCAGAGGCAAAGATCTCCTGTATTAGGATATCAGTTTAAAAGTCAGGGGAGATGAAGGCAGCTCCCTCTTCCTCAGGTTTGTCAAGCTGCACGAGGGTAAAGGGTGCTCCTCCCAAGAGCCCCCAAGAGGGAACACCACAGCCCAAAGCTCCTGCGAGAACTGTACCGTGGGGCTGGTGTGTCCTTTCCCAGCCCTTTCCTCCTCTCGGTGCAGGATGGAGAGGAGATGTGGGTGGGGATCAGCCCGAGGAGGGGCCGGGCTGCCTGCCCGTGCTGCTCTGCCAGGTCAGGCTCGGGCTGGGGGTGAATCCCTGTACCCCACTACTGCTGGGGCGGGTTCAGCACAGGAGCCACAGTGAGTCAGAAACCCCTGCAGGTCTGACAGCTGCCTGTGCCTCCGTCCCAGCCCTGGGAGCAGCACCAGGACAAGCCTGGCTGCAGGGTGCAAGGAGCTCTCCTTGTTCTCCAGCTCTCCAAGAAGTTTAATAACTCGGGTTGTGCTACCCAGGCAGCCTTTCACACTGGCTCCCCGCAGGCCACTCACTGGGGCTCTGCCTCCGGGCTGACAGCCCGATCTGCAGGGAGGGCAGCGTGGGGCACCCCTGGCCCAGCCCTGCACCGCGGCCAAGGGACAGAGAGTCAGAGGTGGCACAGACCCGAAGACCCTCCCAGGCTGTGCTGGTGCCACCGCAGGCAGCAAGGGGGGAGCACAGTCCCGACCACTGCACTTCTCTTGCAGGTGGAGGAGGAGGCCAAGCGCTGTCCCTCGATGCCAACCTGCTCTGGGGGCACACACAGCACTGCGAGACCTTCAACAACCCTCCGCTCTGCCAGGAGAACTTCAAGGTGCAGCTCTTGGAAGTGTGGGGCTTTCAAAACGCCTAGATCCCGTGGGAGACAGCTCTCATATGCCACTCACGGAGACGGGGGCCCCTCCCTGCACCGACCGCCTCTGGCCAGGCCAAAGCCATCCCTCTGGCCCCCGCACTCCCATCCTCCCTCCGCGGTCAGCCAGCGTGGGGATGTGCCAGGGACAGGACTGCGGGTGCTGCCTTTGGGGACATTCGAGGTCCCTGCCACCGTTAGGATCCAGCTGCACCCTGCCTGTCCCAGTTTAGGATGCTGGAGGGGAAGGCAGCCAGTCTGGTGATTCTCATGCCTCCCTGGCCTGTTTGTAGCTTGGGGCTCCACAGCAAACCAGTGACACCACAGCACAGACAGGTTTCATAGGAGTTCTGAGCCCAGGCAAAACCCAACACCGAGGTCAAAAGCTCAACAGAAAGTCTCAGACCTGCTCTCCTGTGGCTCCAAGCCCAGCACAACCCCACAACCCAAAAAGCCATAAGCAGAGTTCTGTAGCCTCCATGCATTACCAGGACTCTCTGGGGTGCATCAGCACAGAGCAAGAGACTCTTGTCCACGGCTGGAAGTGCTAATGGTGATGAGCACAGTCCTGCCCAGTGTCTGCACAGGGGCAGCCAGTGACAGCCCCAGGTGCAAACTTATTGTGGCATTTGGCCCTGAGCCCTTTGCCCTGTGCTTACCACATAGAGCTGTCGTGGCACTGCAAGTGGTGAACACAGATGAGCTTCCACCAACATGCCCTGAGTGCCAGGGCCCAGGACAACAGGGATTTCAAACGTGAAATGTGAACATGTCACTCGGTCAGACACAGCAACCCCTGCAGGAGGGTTGGAAACCATGGAGAGAGCGAGCACTCTGGCTGCAGGAGGAGAACCAATCCCACATCCAAACACACTTCTCACTTGGGGGTTTGCTGCACATCTGTTCCACCTCTGCAGCCATTCAGAGCAGGAACTGTCACTGCCTCGGTGCTGCTGCCAGCGCTGGCAGGAGGATATGGGCAGGGGCAGGCGATGGCAGAGAGCTCATGCAGTGCCTGTGTAGCACACTGGGAGCTGCTTGCAGCCTTCACAAGGTACCCAAGCAAGATGAGGAGGTGAGACACAGCCCTCTACGCCCCCATGCCTGACCTTCACC
>NW_008691209.1:0-3433 GCF_000695815.1 Acanthisitta chloris | reverse complement strand
AAAGCTCTGCTAGGGTGTCCTCAGTGTGTCTCTCATTCCAGCACCGTCAGTGGGAGAGTCCCAGGGTGCTGCTGTGGCATTCCTCACCCTCTCATGGTCTGGCCAGGACTCAGGGAGGGCACAGATCCCCTTTGTTTCAGCAAGAAAACAGAGGCACAGAGCCACAGTCCTTCCTCTGTTATCCCGCTGGCTGCACCGCAGCAGGTGGGCACAGGGCTCTGGGCTACAATCCTGCTGTTTCCCAGATGGAAACCCTTCAGTAAGCCCCTTTACACACTCCAAGGCACAAGGTCCTGAGCCTACCTGAGCAGATGAGCTGTCCCTGGAGGGCATGTCTGGAAAGCCCCTCGTCCAGTGGGCTGTTGGACAAACAAGGAAAAGAGAGAGACTCAACAAGGGCAGGCAGTAAATAGTCACATCCTCCCATCCTGCTCACACGTGAGATCTTCCTGCCTACCTGCAGGTCCCACATCCTGTGTGGGGCCAGCTGCACTCTGCACAGCCCCGTCCCTCCCTAGAGGCCCGGCATGATGCCACGAGGCAGCCAAGCCTGCACTGGCCTTGGAGCTCATCTTTCCTCCCTGTAGCTGCCTCACCAGCCTGGCCACAGACGGGCACTCGCCTGGAGGGTGGGATGGTCAGTGCGCAGACACATCCCACCCGCTGCAGGTCAGGTGCTGGCCATGATCACAGAAGTGAAGCCCAAACGCACAGCTTCATGGCAGGAACTGCTTCCAGCTGGCAAATGGCTCTGCAGATCCAGGGGACAGGAAACATCTGCACTGTCGCAGATGGCGGCTCAGCTGTAAGCACAGGATACATCCACCAAACCGTGATTTCCCCTCCACGCCCAATGCCAAGTCTGTCTGTGCTCAGGTGGGACCTGTGAAGCTGCCCCAGCTCTGCTCCAGCATTTCATGCTGGGGACATGCACACCTTGGCCGAGGGCACCTGGCAGGGGCACAGCCCACACTGGGACCAGCACTCAGCGTGGCACCGCGGGGCGTGGGGGTGATGGGGCACGAGGTGACCCTGTGCCCTGGCACTCAGCTTTGGCACACTCAGAATTGGGCAAGTCTGGGCTCTGCAGCTGATCCCTTCCGTGGGGACGCGGTTGCTGATGGACAGTGAATGGACAGAGGTCCCCACTGCTCTTATGTGGCCAGTGGGCAGACACCTCATTTTCAGTGTCCCACAGCACTGCTGTCCCACTGCCCAGGCTGTTTTGTGTGGCCATGCACAAGGGAGACAGCAATGCTGGCACAAGCTGAACACTGGACTCGAAATGACTCGTCACATAAGGCACAAGGCTTGTTTTCTTCCCTAGACTTGCTTCTAGTCTGCAAGGAGCAGAAAACGATTCCCAAGTATCATCCCAGTTCCAGCATATGTCTCTTTTGCCCCAAAGACAGTTCCTGCTGTTTTTAATGCCATCTGGGAGTCCAGCAGACAGGGAGATTTGCTTATGGAGAGTCCATGGTGAAGGGGCAATGGGATAAGGGAGGTGAACTGTAAAGTTTTAGTGAACATGTCATGTTTCAGACTTTGCTTTCCCCAGTATTCCTGCAATGGTTAAAAAGCTTTTGAAGGGATTGCCCATCCCAAGACCAAGCAAAGTTGGTGCCTGCATCAAGCACAGACCAAGCTGACCTGCTGGGCACCCTGACATCACAGGACCAGCACTTTGCATCCTCTGGGCTGGGTTTCCCCATCACAGCTCAGCATGGTCCTTCTTCAGAGGCCCTGAGGGTGGTCCAAAGTTGCACTCCCTGTTCTGGACAGTCTGTCCACAGAGAAGAGATGCAGCAGGGAGGTGGCTGCGTGGCACGTGTGCTTCACCCTCTCCAGATCTAAATGGAGGACTCTCAGTGCCAAACTAAATTAACCTTGAAAAATTCATTTCACAAATGACTGCAGCAATTAGTTGCTTTTAATGAGCTGCTTCACCCAGGCTGATGTCTGAAGGTCCTGGAGGAAATCAGTATCTACTACATGTGCACCTGACAGCCCATGGCTGATAGGAACTGGCAGCCCCTTCTCACCTGCTTCCCAGTAAGGAATTCCCACATTTGCAGCTCCAGTTTTCTGCATGCAGGTTTTTAAGCCCAAGTGCTCCTGAGCCCAATGTTTTGCTGTTGTGTCACTGCTGCAAGATTTGCTTTCACAAAAACCTGTCAGAAGCCCAAACCTTGCATTCAGCTGTTTGCAGCCCCAGGAGAGACCAAAGTGTTTTCTAGAGATGCCTCTGATTCTTTCCCTGGGTCTCCCTTCTAGCTGTGGCTGAAAGTAAACACTAATAAATCCAATGTGGATTTCTTTCAAGCACTGCCTCCTCTTGTGTGTGACCTCGACGCAGCATGAAGACTCTCAGTGCTGTTTTAAAAGCTATAACCCCATAAAACGTCTCCTGTAACAAAACCTCAAAACAGATTAATATTTGCTCATTAACCACTGGAAGAACACCAATGTTTTATTTCATTTCCTTTTCCCTAGTGCCATTTGCTCAGCTCTGAGAAGTCTCTGATGGCACAGGTGGGATCGTCCATACGGAACCTCGACACCCAGCTATTCCTGCCAGGCATTCCACAAGCAGTGGGCACTGCATGTGGCTGCAGTACTGAGACAAATCTTTTCCCACTGAAAGAGGCCTCACCCTGCAACCTCCCTGCCAGTGTCCAGCCACAGGTGCCACTGCAGAAGCAACAGAGGACATGGCCTCAGGGCAAAGCTGCCAAGCATCAGGGGGAGCTTTCTACACTCACCACCTAGTCATCTAGAAACTTCAAAGTAGTGCCATCAAAACCAGATCCCTCCAGCACAGGGCAAACCTGGATGCAATTGAGTGTTGGAATCTGCTGCAGTGTCCAATTCTCATGCCAGAAGTGTCAAACAAGAAAAGTTGTGGCAGGATGTTGTAGGTTTCTGCTGTGATTCAGCAAGCTGCATGAAAAAAATGTGTCTAACAACTTGAAATGTACCAAGCCAGAATCCAATCAATTTGTTTTTCCAAAGATTTGTCATTTCCTGGGCAGTATCATTAAAGAAGGATTAAAGTGTTCCACTCGGGGCAGATTTTGCAATGAGCCCCAGAGCTCTTTCTAAGCATGCATGTTCTTGGCAAGCAGAGTGCTCTGGAAAAGCACAAATCCTTCTAGGTTTGGCATTTTTTACTCAGATCTACTTTTCAGGAGTTGCTTGCCCACAGCACCTCTTCCAGTACTTTTCCTTTTGGATGGTGTGGCCTCAGGTGCTCCTAATGGCTGAAATGTGCCTGTGCAATGGGAAGGCCACGGAGGCTGGAGCATCACCTTTGAAAATGGCTGTTATCCCTCACCAAACCCTGGAAGCGTCTCAGCTCCTATGCTTGGATAGACCTACAGGTCTCCTACTCCTGCCCTGAAGTCCTCCTGGACTGGACATGCGTGAGGGAGGG